>NC_034187.2:53565682-53569407 GCF_002021735.2 Oncorhynchus kisutch
TTCCCCGTAGGGATGGTGCCTGATTTCCTCCAGACTTGACACTTGGCATTCAGGCCAAAGAGTTCAATCTTGGTTTCATCAGACCAAAGAATCTTGTTTCTCATGGTCAGAGTCCTTTAGGTGCCTTTTGACAAACTCCAAGCAGGCTATTATGTGCCTTTTACTGAGGAGTGGCTTCCGTCTGGCCACTCAACCAAAAGGCCTGATTGGTGGAGGGCTGCCAAGATGGTTGTCCTTCTGGAAGTTTCTCCCATTGCCACAGAGGAAATCTGGAGCTCTGTCAGAGTGACCATCAGGTTCTTGGTCACCTCCCTGACCAAGGCCCTTCTCCCCCGATTGCTCAGTTTGGTCGGACAGCCATTTCTAGGAAGAGTCTTGGTGGTTCAAAACTTCTTCAATTTAAGAATGATGGAGGCCACTGTGATCCTGGGATCTTCAATGCTGCAGACATTTTTTGGTACCCTTCCCCAGATCTGTGCCTCGACACAACCCTGTCTCGGAGCTCTACAGACAATTCCTTCAACCTCATGACTTGGTTTTTGATCTGACATGCACTGTCAACTGTGAGACCTTATATAGACAGGTGTGTGCCTTTCCAAATCATGTCAAATCAATATAATTTACCACAGGTGGACTCCGATAAAATTGTAGGAACTTCTCAAGGATGATCAATGGGAACTGGGTGCACCTGAGCTCAATTTTGAATCTCTTAGCGAAGGGTCTGAATACTTGTGTAAATAAGGTATTTTTTGGCAAACATTTCTAAAAACCTGTTTTTTTCGCTTTGTCATTATGGGGTATTGTGTGTAGAATGACGAGGAAAAACAATAATTTTATAAATTTTTAGAATAAGGCTGTAACGTAACAAAATGTGGAAAAGGTCAAGGGGTCAGAATACTTTCGGAATGCACTGTAATTATTATCCCAGCATGTGCCTTATTCCAGATGACTATTTGAGCGGTATTCGTTTTTTCAAAACTGCCCCCTGTAATTCTTACTTTTTTGAGTTTCATGGAGGAAGCCTGGAGGTTTTTATTTCAGGCGTGAAGATATTTCAACATGACGAGACGAGACGATGAAAGGCTTACACTGAAACCTCGAGGTGTCTCCGTACCATTTACATTTAGGCAACGTGATCCCGGTAGATGTCTTGCATTTGAGATGCAGGTGGATGAGAAAGTGAACTTGCCATTTTCCGAAACGTTTGAAATGTAGGCCGTTCATATGAAATATGTGTGCAGAACTTTTGTTTTTAAGCGTCCATTGATCAAATCCGCTTAGCGTTCTTGCTCAAAACTGCGAGCAGCGCCCGTGAAACTCTGTCACGTCTCGGGGAAAACACCTGGGATGTCGTTTGCGCACGGGATGAGTCGGCTATTATCAGAGGATCTTGGAATTGACCAAAAAACAATTGATTGTCCTGGCTGGAATTGTTCATCTATCGCCATGTAAAAAAAAATGACTGACGGGGCAGATTTGTACCAGACTAAAATGACAGATGTGGTGTTTTGTGCTCGGCCACGCAATTACATCACCTGACCTCCCCAGTAAAACGAATCCCGTCCGACTAGGGCTTATGTTTCACCTGAAATAAACTGTTTCAATCATAAAGCTGTTGATGTTGGACCCCGATGCGTCTGTCCCCGGTGACGTCAATGAAGAAATGGGCGATGGAAGCTCCTACGAAAGCTGATCATTATGCATGTGACTTGATGATGACAGGCCAGTAATAGATTGACTGCAGTCCCTTTTTTTAGTGACAGGCCATTGTTCCTCTGTGTATCTCAAATGACAATGGTTCCATACCTATAGTCCTGTTACAAAGAGTACTTTCATTGAAACAACCAATTTTAGTCGGCCTTTAACCAGATCCCGAATATATCCGCATGAACTCTGACTGATCACATATCTGTAGGCTACATGTACAATATTCTGCCAGTTTGAAGGAATGTATTTTAGCCCGTTAGTCTGGAACTGCCATACGCATTTAGTTCACTCTAACAACACTCATAAACACAAACACGTCAGATCCCTTGTTTCCCCTCCCAAATACGAGGTATTGTAGCCGACAGTGCATGGAGAGCGAGTGCGCTGAGGGCTCTGCATGCAGCGCTGTACACTCGCAGACTCGTTTTGCTGGAACCGAAAAGCCACATAAGCCCCCAATCCCCCCCCCCCCCCCCGGCCCCAGAGCAGTGGCCTCTCCAGTTGTTGAGCCCCCCAGTGGCATGTTTAAAGCCCTTTAGATGAGGAGGAGAGGAAGAGGAGGAGGGGGGGGGGGATTTGACATTTTCAATATCTTCAGAGGATTTATTTGCCCCTGCTTTAGATGCACTGGTCCCTGTGGAGAGGCATGGGCACTCAGTGCAGCTCTCTGGGCGTCCTACTGAGGGAGGGATGGAGGGGGGGGGGGGGGGGTGAAAAGGGAGGGGGGGGGGCTAGATCACAGGAGGAGAGAGGAGGTTAGGCAGAAGGTGGAAAGGAGATGAGGGAGAACAGGGGGTTTACTTGAGTTTGCCAGGATCCCCATTAGCCACAGCACATGCAGCAGCTACTCTTCCTGGGGTCCACACAAAACATACAAATACATGACAAAGTACAGAACGGAGAACTGTTGAATGACAACGGGGGAGGAAAGGAGAGAGAAGAAGATGGTGTAAGACGGGGTGCGAAGGACAGGCGGGATATCAGAGGGAAGGAGAGGCGGCAGGAGAGGTAGCACGCAGAAGCGTAGTCGCATTTATATTTCAAGTTTGGGCTGCAGTTGTGTTCTAGTGTGATGGGTTAATTAATTTTGGAGTGTGTGTGGGCGCAGCGCATTTGCACCTCTTCATGTGGGAGAAAGACGTAGGTTTTGTGTGTTACGTTCTCGTGAATGACTTCACCTCCTCACCCTGCAGGCAGAGAACTCCTTACTCATTTCCTGGTCATAGAATTTCCACAAAAAAATGTCTTTGTATCTCCTCTCTGTCCCTTTGATAAGTGTCTGTCTGCCTGTCTGTGTGGAACCCCTAATGAGAAGTTATGGGCTAGGTGAGGCTTCAGCGACCGCCAAAATGAATTGAGTCATCAAGTGGCTTTTTCATGGCTGATGCCCTGCCACATAAGACGCTTTGTCAGTCAGTGATGGGAATTTTAATTGGTTAGCCTGGCTGGCTTATCATTGGGCTCGATGGGCACATATTTTATTATTCGCCGGTGTAGTACTTTGAATTGATGTTTTTTGGCCAAACCAACACACACACAGATGACAAACGCACACACAGTCACAGGCTGTGACAAGCACGCGAAGACACAGAGGTCTCCACAGAAAAGTGTCTCCGAGCGTGAGAGGTGAAAACATGTCTTTCATTGCATAAAAGGATAGGAAATGTGAAGTTGTTCCCCTCAATCCCTCCTCCTCTCTCCCCTCAATCCCTCCTCCTCTCTCCTCTCAATCCCTCCTCCTCAATCCCTCCTCCTCTCTCCCCCTCAATCCCTTTCCCTCTCTCCTCTCAATCCCTCCTCCTCTCTCCCCTCAATCCTCCTCCTCTCCTCTCAATCCCTCCTCCTCTCTCCCTTCTTAATCCCTCCTCCTCTCGTCCCCTCCAATCCCTCCTCCTCTCTTCCTCTCAATCCCTCTCTCTATCCCTCCCCTCTCCCTCAATCCCCCCTCCTCTCTCCCCTGCAAATCCCTCCTCCTCTCTCCCCTTCAATCCCTCCTCGCTCTCTCCCCTCAATCCCTC
>NC_034187.2:54774507-54927007 GCF_002021735.2 Oncorhynchus kisutch
TAACAGCTACAACATAACATCTACAACATAACTGCTAAAGCATACCAGCTACAACATAACAGCTACAGCATAACAGCTACAGCATTACAGCTACAACATAACATCTACAGCATAACAGCTGTAACCTAACAGCTACAGCATAACAGCTGCAACATTACAGCTACAGCTTAACAGCTACAGCATAACAGCTGCAACATTACAGCTACAGCTTAACAGCTACAGCATAACAGCTACAGCATAACAGATATGACAGAACAGCAACAGTATAACAGCTACAACATAACAGCTACAGCATACCAGCTACAACATAACAGCTACAGCATAACATCTACAACATAACATCTACAGCATAACAGCTACAACATAACAGCTACAGCATAACATCCACAGCATAACAGCTACAGCATTACAGCTACAACATAACATCAACAGCATAACAGCTACAGCATAACAGCTACAACATAACATCTACAACACAGCTACAGCATACCAGCTACAACATAACAGCTACAGCATAACAGCTACAACATAACAGCTACAACATAACAGCTAAAACATAACAGCTACAGCATAACAGCTGCAACATTACAGCTCCAGCATAACAGCTACAACACAACAGTTACATCTTAACATCTACATCTTAACAGCTACAGCATAACAGCTACAGCATTACAGATACGACAGAACAGCAACAGTATAACAGCTACAACATAACAGCTACAGCATACCAGCAACAACATAACAGCTACAGCATAACATCTACAACATAACATCTACAGTATAACAGCTACAACATACCAGCTACAACATAACAGCTACATCATTACAGCTACATCATTACAAATACAACATAACAGCTACAACATTACAGCTACATCATTACAAATACAACATAACAGCTACATCATTACAGCTACATCATTACAAATA
Source organism: Oncorhynchus kisutch (assembly GCF_002021735.2). Lineage (NCBI taxonomy): Eukaryota > Metazoa > Chordata > Actinopteri > Salmoniformes > Salmonidae > Oncorhynchus > Oncorhynchus kisutch. The sequence goes on from NC_034187.2 coordinate 54,775,438, forward strand.
CAACATAACAGCTACATCATTACAGCTACATCATTACAAATACAACATAACAGCTACATCATTACAGCTACATCATTACAAATACAACATAACAGCTACAACATTACAGCTACAGCATTACAAATACAACATATCAGATACAACATAACAGCTACATCATTACAGCTACATCATTACAAATACAACATAACAGCAACAGCATTACATATACAACATAACAGCTACAACATTACAGCTACAACATTACAGCTACAGCATTACAAATACAACATATCAGATACAACATAACAGCTACAGCATAACAGCTATAGCATAACAGCTACAACATAACAGCTACAGCGTTACAGCTACAACATAACAGCTACAGCATAACATCTAGAGCATAACAGCTACAGCATTAGAGCTACAACATAGCATCTACAGCATAACGGCTACAGCATTAGAGCTTCAACATAACATCAACAGCATAACAGCTACATCATAACATCTAGAGCATAGCAGCTACAACATAACATCTACAGCATTACAGCTACAACATTACAGCTACAACATAACATCTACAGCATAACAGCTACAGCATAACATCTACAACATAACAGCTACATCATAACAGCTACAACATAACATCTACAACATAACATCTAGAGCATAACAGCTACAGCATTAGAGCTAAAACATAGCATCTACAGCATAACGGCTACAGCATTAGAGCTTCAACATAACATCAACAGCATAACAGCTACATCATAACAGCTACAACATAACATCTACAACATAACATCTAGAGCATAACAGCTACAGCATTAGAGCTACAACATAGCATCTACAGCATAACAGCTACAACATTACAGCTACAACATAACATCTACAGCATAACAGCTACAGCATAACATCTACAACATAACAGCTACAGCGTAACAGCTACAACATAGCAGCTACAGCATTATAGCTACAGCATTACAACAACAACATAACAGCAACAACTTAACAGCTCCAGCACAACAGCTCCAGCATTACAGCTCCAGCATAACAGCTACAACATAACAGCTACAACATAACAGCTATAGCATTACAACAACAACATAACAGCTACAACATAACAGCTACAACATAACAGCTATAGCATTACAACAACAACATAACAGCTACAACATAACAGCTACAACATAACAGCTACAACATAACAGCTATAGCATTACAACAACAACATAACAGCTACAACATAACAGCTCCAGCATAACAGCTACAGCATTACAACAACAACATAACAGCTACAACATAACAGCTCCAGCATAACAGCTCCAGCATTACAGATACAACATAACAGCTACAACATGACAGCTACAACATAACAGCTACCGAATTAGAGCTACATCATTACAGCTTCAACATATCAGCTACAGCATAACAGCTACCGCATTGCAGCTACAGCATTACAACTACAGCATAACAGCTACAACATAACAGCTACATTATTTTATCTACAGCATTACAGCTACAGCATTACAGCTACAACATAACAGCTACAACATAACAGCTAGAGAATTACAGATACAACATATCAGATACAGCATAACAGCCACATTATTACATCTACAGCATTACAGCTACAACATAACAGCTACAGCGTAACTTCTACAACATAACAACTACAGCATAACAGCTACACCATAACAGCTACAACATAACATCTAACACATAATAGCTACAACATAATATCTACAGCATAACAGCTACAGCACAACAGCTACAACAATACATCTACAACACAACAGCTACAAATCATTCACATACCTGTATACCAGTTTAGACCATTCATTTTTGTTCAATGTGTTATGTATAGTGCATTCATAGTATTTTCCACTGAATGCAGCTTAAGTTTCATTATCCCAATGGGACACTGAAACTTGGTTTAAAACGATGTAAAGAATGTTGAATCTTTTGACTATGTTTGATTTTTTTCAATTGAATTGTTTTACTTAACTCTCCCTTCTCTCAATATATCTTTCTCTCTTCTTCTGTCTTTCTCTCATCCTGTTTCCTTCTATCCTTTCATCAGAGATGGTACGGACAGCCACGCCGTTCCCCATGGTGTCGCTGCTCTTCGTCTTCACTGCCTTCGTCATCAGTAACATTGGACACATCCGGCCACAGCGCACCATCCTGGCCTTCATCTCCGGAATCTTCTTCATCCTCTCAGGTACGGAGCCACATACTTTTTTTTGATGAAAGGAAATTAAGTTTCCCATTGGCTGTTGTTTTAATGATGTTCAGTATTTAAGATACTTATTGGTGGATGAGAGCTGCCAATGGTATGTAAAGTTGGTTCTGTGTGGTTTGGGTCTGGAACCCCCCTGATTGGTTGTTGGTTTAGTGGCTTGGCTGACAGCATATCCTGATCCACAGTTGTCTATAAGATTACATCAGTTTCTATTTGGGGTTATTGCAGATCTTGCTCACAGATGCTATCCTAGCACGAGATGCTGCTGACAGAGCAGTTATGTGCCCATCTTGTCCTTATTACATGTCACTGACCTGCAGCAGTGAACGATCTTACTGATTCAGGCTCAAATTGAATAAGTAATGGTTTTCTAGTAGTTAACTCAATGAAGGTATTTTTTTGTGTAAATATTGAATTATAAATGTGCTTTCCTGTATTATACAGTACATTCAGAAAGTATTCAGACCCTTTGACTTTTTCCACATTTTGTTACATTAAAGCCTTGTTCTAAAATTGATTAAATCGTTTCGCCCCTCATCAATCTACATTCAATACCCCATAATGACAAAGGTAATACAGGTTTTTAGACATTTTTGAAAATGTATTAAAAATATAAAACTGAAATATCAATTTACAGAAGTATTCAGACCCTTTACTCAGTACTTTGTTGAAGCACCTTTGGCAGTGATTACAGCCTCGAGTGTTCGAACTCATGGCTTGGTTTTTGCTCTGACATGCACTGTCAACTGTGGGACCTTGTAGAGACAGGTGTGTGCCTTTCCAAATCATATCCAATCAATTGAATTTACCACAGGTGACCTGGAAACAGGTTGCACCTGAGCTCAATTTCTAGTCTCATACCAAAGGGTCTCAATACTTATAAGGTATTTCTGTTTTTTTAATTTGCCAACATAAAAAAAAAAACTATTTTCACTTTGTCATATGGGGTATTGTGTGTAGATTGATGAGGAATTGTTCTTATATAATCCATTTTAGAATAAGGCTTTAACGTAACAAAATGTGGAAAAAGAGAAGGGGTCTGAATACTTTCCGAATGCACTATACTTATGCTAAAATGTGTATTCTATTCTACTGAGCCATTTACTTTATGTTCATATTATTATATTTTATATTTTATTATTTCTTCTTCTTGTTGAATAGGCAAGAAGGAACCTGCAAGTAAGCATTTCGTTTGACTAATAAAACTTGAAACTTGACATTCTGGGCTGTGAATTGAATTTTTTTTTTTTTTAAATATTGTAAAACCACAACAGCTTCAGATAATGGTTCCCAAGAAACGACTTGAGAAATTGACTGGACTTGAGAAATATTGAGTTTGTTGTTGTTATTCACTCTGTTTCTTTGAAGCCATTTGAACAAACGGACAACTCTATAGATGCTCAGCGTGGCATTGTTCTCAATGTCTTTGCCCTAGAAAAGATGTTATGGTTGCCAATTAATTCAATTTCATTAACATTCCATAACACAAAATATAGAAAATGTAACGTTCTCACACCCTGATTCGAGATCAGGATCATACATCCTAACCCAAACCATTCTGAAAAAACAGAATGGAAGTCACAAACTGGCTCCGGTGCAGCCTGCCTTTCTTCAGAGAGGGATAGCTCTCTGTTCTGTGTTTTCTAGCACGCCCATTCAGAATGGCTGACTTCTGCTGAGAGGGAAGCAGGCGAGGAGCTAGCAGCAGCTAGCCACAGATCCCCCTGCTGAGACAGTAAGGGGGAGCCAGGTCACTGGTTCCCAGGAGCTTCGGTCGCTGCTACTGCAGCTGCTGTTACTGCAGCTGCTGTTACTGCTGCCTGCTGGAGCCTGCTGCCTGAATCTCCTGCTGTTGTTTTTGTGGTGCTGGTCAGGGCTGATTATGTAGTGGGGATGTTGTGCTGGTTAATGGTGGTGGAGGGTTTTGGGGTCAGAGGCTGCAGAAGCCGAGGCTGGTTGGCTGGGGAAAACCACTGACACATAGTTTAATGGGGTTTACTTTCTCTTCCATCACTCCGCTTCTATTTTGTCCTCGTTTATCGCAAATTCGCAGGCATGCCGGCAGTGCTTGAGATTTGGTTTCCATTTAGAAAGTATAATAAGGCTAATTTATTCAAAATAATGAATAATGAAAATGTGGTTCAAGAAGGGGTCTTTCTTATTCAGTTGTTTTATTGTTGTTTTTTAATGCGTCAGGGGAAATGTGCTCAAATGTTTGGCCGTGCGAGCTCTTTTCAGTGTGAAGGCAGAATCATGTAGCAACAATGGTGGCTGTTGGAAGGCTATCTGAGCAAACAATTGAGATACTGTGGTTATTTTCAGCAGTGGCACTAATTTAGCTAGTCTGGTGTACTACAGCTGTGTGTCATAATCACGTTTTACTATCTATAATGTATGATTCTTGTTTTCATAAAATAACACTCATAAAAAAACACATTTCACTTTGACCTGCATTGTTGTGAAAACAAAAAGATTTTCACTGTACCCTGTAATCACACCTGCAACCCTGTACATGTTACTATTAAACTTTAAATCTAAATTATACCTGGAATTCTACCTAGAACCAAAAATAGTTCTTCAAAGGGTTCTTTTTAGGTTCTAGATAGCACCTTTTTTTCTAAGAGTGAAGGCCACATACTGTCCCACTTTCGGGTCTGTCTTGCCCTCTATGTCAAGGGGATCTATTTGGATGCCAAGACAATAAGCAGTCAGAGATGTACTCGTATAAAATAATACTATGTCTCTCCACCTTTCTTTTCATCTCAACCTCTCTCCCTCCATCTTGCTCACTGTGTATCCTGCTGTCTCCAAATCTCTCTCTCGCTCTCCCTACTACCCACCCTCCCCTTCATGTTCACACTCTCTGACCCATTCCCCCACCCACTCTCGCCCCTGGCGTTTGTCCCTCCCCTCCTCCCTTCCGCTCTCTTTCCTCCACCCTTCTCTCTCTCATTCTCACTTATGATTCCCCATCACCCTTTCTCTCTCGCTCACTGTTTCCTATAATCTCCTCAACACTGCGCACTCCCTCTCTCCCCTTCTCCATTCTTTCTCTCTCTCCTCTTCCTCTCTCCCCCCTCCACTTGCTCGCCGCTTCTCCCCTCCTCCTTTCTCTCCCCCCTTCCTTTCTCTCCCCTCGCTCCATGCTTTCTCTTTCCCTCCATGCTTTCTCTTTCCCTCCATGCTTTCTCTTTCCCTCCCCTTTTCTCTCCACCCTGTCCTCTCCTCCTTCTCAGGGCTGAGCCTGGTGGTGGGCCTGGTCCTCTACATCAGCAGCATCAACGACGAGGTGATGAACCGGCCGCGTGAGCCCGAGCACTTCTTCCACTACCACTACGGCTGGTCCTTCGCCTTCGCTGCCAGCTCCTTCCTCCTCAAAGAGGTCAGCACACCTGTCCACCTGCCAGCGTAGCGCCTGACCACTAACTATTAACCCCTGCTAACTGCTAACCGACTAGCTTAGTGCTTCACTGTTAGGACCCCCACCCCCAACTCACATCAATATTCATAAATGTTAGTAGCGCACACTTTAGGGCGACAGCTCTGTCACAGCGGCAGCTTAAAAACGCTGCTGTTGTCACATGAATATACAGTTCGCTGGAGGGCTTTTCTTTTTTTTCCAGACCCTCTGCAGTGGCAGGAGGAAGAGGAGGGGGAATAGCGCTTAGCATTGGCGTTGACGTGCTCAAGTTTCAAGGATGTTGTACTAAGATGTCAGTGATGAATAGTGGATGAGGATGTAAATGTTTGTGTCGGCTGTTTGGCGCAACATTGCATTTTTGATAAGGAGTTATTACACGGAGAAGTGGTTTGAGCACTGTTATGCCTTTAGAGGTTTGTGCATCATAGAGACATATTCCACAGTTGAAAATAACTCACGCATGTAATGTTATAAAAATGTTTAGTATTTATGTTCATTCAAAACATTGTGTTGCTCTTTCAGGATGCTACATTACATCCTGTTGTATTGCATTGTTATTAAAGGCGCAGTGCAGTCAAATACGTGATGTACCTGTGTTTTATATATATTCTTCCATACTGTGAAGTTGTGAAAATTATTATAATGCACTTTTAGTGTAAGAGCTGTTTGAAAAGACTGCTAGAAAGGTCTGCCTGTTTTGGAGTTTATAGACCATTAATTAAGACAGTTTCAAACCTCTCTGCCAATAGCAGCTAGTTTTCAGTATTCCCTTCCCAACTCAGACCACTCCCAGACAGTCCTAAGAAAATCCTTGAATGAGAAATGACTCTTTGCTAAAAAAGCTATTTTTGTTTCTTCTTGACCATTTTAATTGAAAACAATCACTGTGCTATACAATTACTACTACTACTATTTCTACTTTAATTGAAAACAGTCACAGTAAGGTTCTTCATCGTTACCCAGACATGATTTGATATTGAGATAAAAACGACTGCATTGGACCTTTAAATGTTCCAGTGTTTGTTGTGTTTCATAGTCCAATACTGTATGTCATTTTTATATAATATGTCATTTTTTTATTTAAGCTTCTTTTTGCTGAGGTTCATAGTGTGTCTGATGTATGACGGCCAAATGTGTCACATCACTTCTTTGTGATGGTGTTTCATGTCATGTAGTAATATGAGCCACAGTATCTCATAGTGTGCTTGCGCTGCTCTCTCCCAGGGTGCCGGGGTGATGTCAGTGTACCTATTCATGAAGCGCTACGCCGAGGAGGAGATGTACCGGCCCCACCCGTCCCTCTACCGCCCCCGCCTGTCCGAGTGCAGCGACTACAGCGGCCAGTACCTTCACCCCGAGTCGTGGCCTCCTCCGCAGAGGGGCCGCAGCGCGTCTGAGGTCTCCAGTGACATCTCCATCCAGCTGAACCAGACGCCCCCGCCGCCCAAGGGCAGCTCCCAGCAACAGCAGCAGGCCCCGTCCTCTGGCCCTTCCTCGGGCGCCAGCTACCAGCAGTCCTCCTCCTCCTACCCCCACCACACCATGTCCTCCCACCCCCTCCACTCCAGCCACCACACCATGTCCTCTCACCCCAGCGGGCCTCCTCCCCAGTCCATGCCCATGGCCATGCCCCCCTCTGCCCAGCCCCCTCCCCGCTACCACCAACACATGCGCATGAGTGCCTCGCCATGCTAGAAGGGGGGAGTGAGGGATGAGGGAGGGGGGTAGACAGAGTGGGGGTTGGCTCTGTTGTATCCGCAACACACAGAGACAGATGCAAACACACATGCACATACACACACCCAAAACACACAGATGCACGCATGAAGAGTTTGGGAGGAGAGATGGAAGCGAGGATGAGAGAAGGAGATTTAGGAGATCAAGAGAAAGAAGGGAATGAACGAGGGAAAGAGAACGAGGTGGGCGGAGGATGATTTAAAATGTGTGCTGTGCCTCAGATGAAGACAGACATTTTAGCAAACTTTCAGAGAGGGAGGAAACGAGAGAGGGGGGGGATATGATCATTATTTACACAATAAGAAAAAGAGGGAGGAGAGGTATGGGGGGGCTGTAAAAAAGAGTGCTGCTGTTTCAGAAGAATACGCATTAGATGCATTTCAAGCACTAACACACACAAGAATCAAGGACACATTGTATATGCATAGAGATTTATACTTAAACTGTATAGACATTTTTCTTTAAGTGCTGGGAAAACAAATGTTGAAAAATGAACCATGTTTGTCTTTCATGAGATGTGTATTACTGTATGATTAGGTCTATCGTTGTATTAATTGTATTGTTTGTATTTGAGAGGCATTGTTGGATGAATGTTCCCATAGACTTCTGAAGATCATTCAAGATGGTTCTGTGACTCAAACTGTACATATTGTAACATATCAGATTCTCCTCTGCAGTTAGCATTCTTCTACTATAGATGTCCAGGTCACAGGCTTCAGCATCCGTTTTGGAATCCATAAAAACACTTGAATTTTTGTTGTTATGTTTTTGACTAAAATGTCATGGTAACAAAGAAAATCCATAACTTTCCATCATTTATAAATATTTACGACTGAGAATATTTAAAAAACAAAAACAAAAAAAACACATATTTTACTATCAAGAATGAGAGCATATTTGCAGATCCCGCGAGGCTTAGGATCTTCCTTTGATTGCTAATTAGCTTGAGTGTTCATATTCTGTAGCACATGGCTGATTACCAGTAGAGTATCTTCTCTTTATAGTTACCAGAAGAGCTTCCCATTTAGCTATGGAGTAGATTGATGAAGTGAAGACTGTGTTTGTTTTGAAATGTTGACTTTTCTCCTTCTGACTGTGACTGGGTTATATAATACATGCTGCCTATGTAGCCTACCCACTGTACTACATGTTTACATTCTATTCTATGTGTATTGGTATACTTATAGTAAATGTAACACACACACATACACACACCAGCTTCAACAGTCCTGCTATAACTACAATTACTACTACTACTACTATTTCTACTACTAATATCAAAATAAAGATTGTGGCCATTATCATTAGCTATGTTTATAAACATTTGTATTATAATAATAATGTCAGTAAATGCAACACGACAACTTATAAAACCATACACGAGGATGTGAAAGAAAGAAAGGGGTTACTATGAGTTCAACGTGGTCGAATATAAAGCACAGAAATATATTTCAAGACACCGTCTATGTCAGTGAGAGCATAGACAGCGTCTATGTAAACGAGAGCAAAACATGACCAATGAGTCTCTGTACCACCCTCTAGTGCTGTTGCTGTGAGTCTGATAGCTCTGCATCCAGGTTGAACGTTTGTATCATGACATGCACACTTTTGTAGCGAACAAGACCGATAGCAATTCCTGACTTGGGGATAGATTTATAACAAAGTCTTCTAATATCGCAGTACAAATAGTGAACAAATCCCACTAGACATTGAATTGCATTCCAATTGTTTTCCTAATAAGATGTGATTGTTTTTCATGAATTCCAGATCTTTTCCTGCAATCAGATAACTTGATCAAATGTTTTTTAACATTTATATTGTTCATTATGTAGCAGATGCACATACACATGTGATGGAAGGTAGTATTATTTAGTTTGGGACCCAGGACAGTGATGTACAGCCTATAATAGACTATAAAGTCAAATATATGAATTCAATATCAAAGAACAGGACTGGCTCCTGCTGGAGAGAAAGTGATAAGATAACTAATATTTGTAGCTTGTTCTATAATCATAACAGGTAGAATAGCGTATTGGTGTAGTTGTATTAAAGCTATAGTGTAATATATATATTTATATATAAAATATAGGCCTATTATAGGCCGATTATTATTTGGTGTGAAAGGTTGATTAATTGAAAGAGAGAAAGAGGGAGAAAGAGGTGACAAGGGTAGCTATAATAATTGTTTAAAACAAATGCTAAAACTATTTTGTATTTTGTCAATGAAGTATTATCCTCTGTTGTTTTTCCTCATTAAACTATTCTGTTAAATTGAGGTTTGCTTTCAGAGAGCCATATGGCTTCACTAGCCAATGAATGTTATTGAAGTTGAGGACGATTGGGGTTTTCTGTAGCTAAAGTAAGATTCTGTTTTTTTTCTCCACGTTTGCCTTTTCTCCACCCCAACTGTTCATTGATTTCCTTAGGTTTCTTTTTATTGCCTTCACTTCTTCCTCCTCTCGCTTTCCATCCCCTCATATATGACTACCTGTTGAACTTTATTGATCATTTGTCTTGGTTTGTTTCTCAAATCCCCATTAATGTAATGTCTCTTCTCTTTGCAGGCCTCGTTTCTCAACTCATTCTCGATTTCTTTCTTCTTTTTGTAATGGCGCTCTCTTAGAATCTGTCTTTGAGCTTATTCAAATGAACTGTGCCTAACAACAGTAGCAGAGATCAAAGCTATTCATTATTATTAGGAATATTATCTGATAATTATTATTGTTGTTACTTACTATTATTATTAGTGTAAATATGTTACCCATATTTACAACAAAATCAATGGTACTATTTAGTAGTAATAATGACAATAATGCCATTTTCTTTTTGCTAAGCAATGCACTAATGAATCTGAGCGATTGTTCATACCTGAGAACATGAATAATGTTATGCCTGGGGTTGTTGAGTAACATGTCATTGTTCTACAGCTATTGAATAAATCCTAGGGGTAAATCTGTGTGTGTGCTTAATGTTCGTGGTCAGATGTCTTTACGGTTTTTGACTGCACACACAATCTCACACACACACAATTACACACATACACACCCTTGCAAGAACCTACTGCTGATGTCAGGAACTTTTAGAGCTGAAAAGATCAACATGGCTAAACTATATTGAGGTGAAATCCTGTTTGCACACTGGTGTAGAGAATGAATAGCAGGACTGGAGATTGACATACTGACATATTTTATATAGCTTGGTAATGCCCGCTGCTTTTGTGTGTTAATACAAAGCTCTACTTATTCAAGGCCATAAGAAATGTATCAGTTCCTTGTGTGTGTGTGTGTGTGTGTGTGTGTGTGTGTGTGTGTGTGTGTGTGTGTGTGCGCGCGCGTGCGTGCGTGCGTGCGTGCGCGCGCGCGTGCAGGGGCCGACTAGTAAAGATGTAATTAACCTGTAAAATGTGTTACCTTTTAATGTTCCATGAACACAGCCAGTCTTGATGTTTTAATCTGATTGTCAAACAAATCACTTAAAAAAGGAGGTTACCTTTCCTTCAATTCGCATGGCTGAAACTATCTCAAAGGAGAAAGAATCCGAGCGACTTGCCATACTATTTTTGGCCAGACAGCATCAGGTACATGGGCTACACTCGAGCAGATCTTGTGGGGGCCTTAAGCGGAGAAATTATACACATTACCTATACTTAATCACCTTTGGATATACTGGAAATACAATTGCAGACCATCAAAGCTGGCAGTGAACAGGTATTTCAGGTTTGCATTATGTTTTATGCCTATGTAAATAGAATTTGAATTCTATGAGAAGGCCTACAGACTGTTAGATTAATTACCTGTCACTTTGACTGGAATATGCATAACATCATGAATTCAATGCATTGTCACAATTAAGTTTTACATGACTTACGCCAGGATGAACAGGAATTTATCTCTCAATTGACTTCATTTATTGACAAACCACAGGCTATAAATCACTTCAAATTGCACAGTAAACTTATTTCAAACATTGTACAAACTGTAGTCAATACCATGAACTGTTGGTGATAGCCTACATTTGAACATGATATACATTTTTAGCCGTGATTGCTAGCTGATGCTTCATGACACATGCAGGAAAGGCTTCACAGGCTACTTACCGGGTGCAAGTGGACACAGCCCAGGTATTCTTTATCGTAGAGATTTAGGTTGTCACCTAAAACCCTCACAAACTTTTGCAGATGCACAATTGAGAGCATCCTGTCGAGCTGTATCACCACAGGGCTCTCCAGAGGGTGGTGCGGTCTGCACAACACATCACCGGGGGCCAACTACCTCCCCTCCAGGACACCTAGAGCACCCGATGTCACAGGAAGGCCAAAAATATCATCAAGGACAACAACCACCTGAGCCACTGCCCGTTTACCCCACCACCATCCAGAAGGCCAGGTCAGTACAGGTGCATCAAAGCTGTGACCAAGAGACTGAAAAACAGCTTCTACAGTATCTCAAGGCCATCAGACTGTTAAACAGCCATCACTAGCACAGAGAGGCTGCTGCCTACATACAGACTTGAACTCATTGGCCACTTTAATAAATGGAACACTAGTCACTTTAATAATGCCACTTTAATAATGTTTACATATCTTGCATTTCTCATCTTATATGTATATACGGTATTCTATACTACCTATTGAATCTTATGCCTATGCCTATGCCGCTCTGACATTGCTCATCTATATATATATATATTCTTATTACATTCCTTCACTTAGATTTGTGTGTATTAAGTTGTGGAATTGCTAGATATTACTGCACTGTCATAACTAGAAGCCTAAGCATTTCGCTACACTCGCAATAACATCTTCTAACAATGTGTATGTGACCAATAAAATTTTATTTGATACCTAGAGATCCTAATAAATTTCTGAAGGAGCTATGTCCTAAACGCCGCAATGTTCCAGAATTGGGTAAAAATGGCAGCCATATTGGTCAGGGAAAGAATGGCAGTAGAGGCATAATTTTATAATTGTATGAGTTTACTTATGCAGGAACATCTAAGTAAGGCATGTGATGTATCAGAAATTGTGTAATTGTCAAAATAAAATATTGTCATATAATTATTAGGTTTTATACCAATTTCCTGTATAAATAGCCTATAAAATATATGAATACTGAATCAAATTCTAAACACAACATGCAACAATTTCTAAGAGTTAGAGTTCATATGAAACCAGTCAATTGAAATAAATACATTAGGCCCAAATCTATGTATTTCACATGACTGGGAATACAGATATGAATCTCTTGTTCACTCAGGCATTGTGTTGTGTGACAAGACTACACATTTTAGAGTGGCCTTTTATTGTCCCCAGCACAAGGTGAACCTGTGTAATGATCATGCTTTTTAATCTTGATATGCCACACCTGTCAGGTAGATGGATTATCTTGGCAAATGAGAAATGCTCACTAACAGGGATGTAAACAAATGTGTGCACAACATTTTTGAGAAATAAGCTTTTTGTGCATATGAAACATTTCTGGAATACTTTATTTCAGCTCATGAAACATTGGACCAAAACTTTACATATTGCATTTATATTTTTGTTCAGTAGAAATGTAAAACAAAATATTGGAAAGCTGTGAGTGCTATTATATCTAAGTCCTACATCATGATTTCAGCCAATGCATGGATGCGGATTGAAAGCACTGTTTGAATTAAATGTTGGCATATTGGCAGTTAATTATAACTTCCTGGCTACCTGACAAACATACAGTGCAGGTAAATCTATTATTTTACTAAATATCTTATCACAGCACTGGCAATGACCAACTCTCTGACCAAAATGGCTGACCTTTATACCATCATAAGAATGTTAATGGCCATTCTAGTTTTCTAATTCCTAATTCTATGTTCTGTATGGTGAACGATAGTGATTGATGTCATAATATAGTATACTTATGTTAATGGACTTCTTGGCTTCAATGTTTTTCGGTATCAAATTAGAAACTGTTGGCTGATTTCTTTAGGAAATTGTGAGGACACCTGTCGTCAAAAGTTGAAAAAGCTGTCTCGTGACTTCCCTGCTAAAATTAGCGCGCTTGGACATGATTGGATACAAACCTTTTCCATTAAACTCTTTCTCAAACCTTTGTTGCAGTAGCACCTGTCAAACGTGGCTATGCATTTTATATAGCTAATCCTATGGCATAATATATCTATATTTTTTTACAGACTTGAGACTGGCATTACGTTCATATAACCCCCCTTTATAATAAATGATATATTATTATTGTCATAATAACACACAAATCTATAGTCTAGTAATTCACGCAATAATGTATATTAGAATTGCTGTTACAATGAAGGAATTCAACGTGTGATTTGTCCTATGGATTTGACCTATTATTCAAAAACACCTTTTTCACTCACTCTCCCCCTCCAACTCCCACCACATCCCTCGACGTCGTTTCGTTTCATTCTATTCTTGCAATGTCTACAGCTCTTTCTTACGTCTCTTGCCCATGCCTCGCATGCGGAGTCCGTCCACCACTGCAGAAGTTCAACAATTACAGGTAAAACATTGAGCAATATTCTTTCCGTAATATTCTTTATCGTTCTAATAAGGATAGCATGGAATACTGTTATACTTGCATGATAAAATGAGGGATGCAGACTTTAAGTCTTTGCAGAGCATTTCCATGTACTATACATAATTAACCTAGTATACATGTTTAACAGTATTAGCACATACTTAACCTATATGTTTTTTAAAACAATATTGCGTTTATTCATTTTAGAAAATACATATTTATTTTATGTTTACACAGTAATGTAGCCTACTTGGTACAATGACAGCTATGTCCAAATCAATAGCCGTGAGACTATTTACGGAAGCAAAGCACTCAGATATTCCTAATGTGCGTCAACTGTGTTCAGACTGAATAGAGACTACTCAAAGGCTGTTAATAACTCAACATCTTATTTTAAATCGGATTTTGTCAGGTTTCTTAACCTAGCGTCTCTCTCTCTCTCTCTGCTGGTGTCGCAAGTGGTATTTGTGTTCATAAACAAAATGTATTGATCTTAGCCAACACGACAGAGGAAGTTCAACATTTAGCCAGACCTCCACTTGTTCGTTTTCTTGGTCCATGTACATTAATCGGTTAATCAATCGGGGAAACAGGTAGCCTTGTGGTTAGAGCGTTGGACTAGCAACCGGAAGGTTGCAAGTTCTCAATCCCGGAGCTGACAAGGTACAAATCTGTCGTTATGCACCTGAACCGGCAGTTAACCCACTGTTCCTAGGCCGTCATTGAAATAAGAATTTGTTCTTAACTGACTTGCCTAGTTAAATAAAGGTTTAAAAAAATACAATTGTTTTGCTTCTGCTTTCTATGACGCTTCAGTATACAATGCATGTTCTTGTCCCTTCAGCAGCAATTGCCAATGACCATAACGACATAATTGCTTAACCAGGGTGTTGTGCATTTCTTTTCACAGATAGCAATAGCCATATCAATGCAATGGTTCTGATTTATGATTTCAAGCACACATGCACGCACGCACAGACATTAAGTATTCAGAGCTACTTGCCTCACCTCAACTTTTGCCAGACAGATCTTCTTTACTGTCAGTAAATACAGTATGTAAATCAGGTGACTGTTCAGGATTCAGACCAAATATAAGGAAAGTGTGTATCTCTGTGTGTGCTTTTGCATGTACGTGTGTGTGTCTCTGTGTGCACAATGTTTTTAATGAAATTGAACACACAAAGTGTGGAGAAAGGCAACTGAGTGCAATTAATATCACAGTTATCCTTTTGTTGTTTTGGCCCATACCTTTTTTTCACTCCACAATGTTATATTCTTACTGAATCTCCCCAATCACTCATCATTTAATGTCACATACACCCCATAGCTGTATGTTCACGCAATTCAGTATGCGGTTCTGGTTGGTCCTTGAACTAGATCTCTTCATTTATCATCTTCTGTGTTTATGTTGCCGATGGCAACATTTCCTCCATATCTATGCATCTGGGTTACTTGCTTCTAACAGTACATACAGGAACAACTATAGAAACAAAACCCTTCTATTGGTCTTTGACATGGAGGAAAATCATCTGTATGATTCAAACGAGTTTCAGTGGGTTCAGGTATAGATTGAACTAACTTAATTTTTTGAAAGAAACTTGGTTTGAAAATGTGAGTCATAAACCACTGTCAGATGACTATCACCTAACTGTTCGTCTATTATATTCTCATTACAATGCTCCTACTGCAGTAAACTGAATCATTTAATGCATGCTGCATCCATCAAACAATGTAATAAAGAAACAATTGCGTTGTAGGTCATTACTGTAAACATAACTGTATTCGCTGCTCATTAATCCTACTGTACGTACATTTTCAGCTGATGATACCAAAGCTGCACACACACACACACACACACACACACACACACACACACACACACACACACAGCATATGATAGCTCAACTAAATAATGATACTGATCGAAGAGCTTGTCATCATCAGAATGTTCTTGATTACTTCCTTAATTGAACAGTGCAGTTTACAGAGTCGATTAACGCACGGGTCTAAAAAATCCCCATCAATATCCGTCAATATAGATTTAAATCCGTTTTTTTTGTATGGTCTGCGTCTCAATTCACCGCATCTTGTCTATGGCGGCCTTCCGTGTCTGCGGTGGAAGGTGGCGGAGCTACAGCGCCGTTTGTCAGACCATGAGACATCCCGAAAATCGGTCTTCTCACAAAAACGTCTGTAGTGTCCGAACCGTTTGAGCAACAAACTAATATAACCCCACTATGGAAAGGGGAGACTCACAAACACGATGCTCTATGACCCCCACTAGTATGAAAGTAACCCATACAAAACAATGGAAGTATGGAGGTAGTTTTGTGGCAACAAAAATAAGGGGTTAAATATATGTAAAAAAATAAAAAATATAAAATAAAAAACAGCTTTCTTAAATTTCCTATTTATACGACTGACACTTCAAAACATTGTTCCTTACGATACATTTTTTGACTGCCTTTTTAACATTTATGAATGTATTTCTATGGGCTGTAGTGGTAAAGGCCAAATTCAATATATTTGTTATGTTTTTTTATTTAACTAGGCTAGTCAGTTAAGAACAAATTCTTATTTACAATGACGGTCTACCCCGGCCAAACACAAACCCGGACAACGCTGGGCCAATTTTCCCAATCACAGTCGGTTGTGATACAGCCTGGAATCAAACCAGGGTCTGTAGTGACGCCTCTAGCACCGAGATGCAGTGCCTTTGACCACTGCGCCACTCAGGAAACTTAAAACAAATGTTTTATCAAATATAATTTGGGATTTTCTTGGGATATCTAAAGGGGTCCTAAAATAAAACATCTATTATCTAAAGGATCCATGATATGACCATCTTAAAACAATTCCATATGTTAGCTTAGTACTTTCAATTACTTACTCTATTAAAAATATATATTATATTGAGGTCTTCAGCATTGGTACTTATATTTGGTTTAATGTCGGCAAAATCCACTCAGCTGTTTCAACTGCCCCTCACCCCCCACTCCCTTCTCGCTCGCCGTGTTCAGTTCCGTCCTAGACTTTGGAATTCGCTGTTGCCATGGCAATGGATAGAGCACGCTCTCTCACTTCTTTCCCGTTCCCTCTTGCTTTATATATCCCTCTCTCAGTGTGAAATGTGGAAACGGATCAGCTTATTTCCTTTCTGGTCTGTCATCGCAGAATGTACAAACACAATTTTATTAATGATTTATCTTTTTGTAAGGTTCGGAAAGAACATTTTACTTGGCTTCCCTCTCACGTCACATTAATTTATTCCATCCTTTCTTTTTCTTCTTCTCCCCACAGGAGCAACACTGAGATGCCTGCCAGTGCCATGACCACCCACTGAGAAGAGGGACGGAACCGTGAGTTGCGGATCCACGCTCACATACAGACGAACCAGAGAGTGTGAAAGAGGAAGAACACGGGAGCAGAGAGAGAGAGACACACACACACACAGGGGAACGAGAGAGAAGAGAGGAAACGAGAGTGGGAGAGCGGTCGATGGATGGCGCTTGGACAGAGGGGACTCTGAAGGCGCACTCTTCACTGACGAGGAACAGCAAGCTGCAGACATGGAGGCAAAAGGCAGAGGCATGCCCCAAGGTAACACACATTTCACTAGAAACACACGCACAAACACACACACACACACTTAAGAAAATACACACTTAACAGATGGATTCAAAAGACAGCGTGTATTCAAAAGACAGCGTGTATTCAAAAGACAACAATATGATTTACCCAAGTCATTATTCTGGAACTAGACAAGACTAAGTCTTTTTGCCCTTTTTCGAAATGTGCTTTTGTATTAAAACAATTAAAAGTCATCAGAAAGACAAAGCACTGACAATGCCTTTTTGTAATTGTCCCTTTGGGATTAATAAAGTCCTATTGAATTGAAATGAAAGCAAGACACACGGTTTTTGACATACAGCTCAATATCGGGTACATTTTGTTTTATCGGTTGTTACCTTGGAAACAACCAACAAATCCACACCATTCAAGACAATGCTCTTGATTTCTAGCTTTCAGGCGTCCTTACTATTTCACCAACTCTCCTTCTCTTTCTCCATCCTGCTCTCTCCTCCTTCCCTCTCCTCCCTCTCTCTCTCTCTCTCCGGCCCAGTCATGGTGTGGTGGGAGAAGGGGATCCAGGTTGTCCTCACCACTTTGGGGGCGTTTGCAGCCTTTTCCCTGATGGCGGTGGCCATTGGGACGGACTACTGGCTGTACGCACGGGCCTTCATCTGCAACAGCACGGCCAACTCCTCCCAGGACGACCCCAACAACAAGGACAAGAAAGACCCTGGAGCCCTCACACACTCTGGCCTCTGGAGGATCTGCTGTCTGGAGGGTAAGGGGAGGACTAGACGTGTGTGGGGATGTGTGTGTGGGGAGGGGTGATGGGGGTCCAGTGTATTTCCAGAGTTTTGGTGGGGTCAGATGAATGGCTCAGTGTGTGTGTGTGGATCTGAAGTCTCTGAAGCCACTCCAAGATGTGCAGTTTTGTCACACGGCACAATGCCACATATGCCTCAAGTTTTGATGGAGAGTGCAATTAGCATGCTGACTGCAGGAATGTCCACTAGAATGTAATGTTAATTTCTCCACCATATGACGCCTCCAACGTCATTTTAGAGAATTTGGCAGTATGTCCAACCGGCTTCACAACCGCAGACCAGGTGTAGTGCCATTTATCTGCCACCATCACTTCATGTTTCAGCATGATAATGCACGGCCCCATGTCACAAGGATCTGTACACAATTCCGGGAAGTTGAAAATGTCCCAGTTCTTCCATGGCCTGCATACTCACCTGACGTGTCACCCATTGAGAATGTTTAAGATGATATGGATGGACGACAGCGTGTTCCAGTTCCCACCAATATCCAGCAACTTCGCACAGGCCACAATCAACAGCCTGATCAACTCAATGCAAAGGAGATGTGTCGCACTGCATGAGGCAAATGGTGGTCACACCAGATACTGACTGGTTTTCTGATCCACGGTGCTTTTTTTTAAGGTATCTGTGAACAACATTCCCAATAATGTGAATTCCATTGATTAGGGCCTAATGAATTCATTTCAATTGACTGATTTCCTTATATGAACTGTAATTCAGTAAAGTCTTTTAAATTGTTGCCTGTTGCAATTATATTTTTGTTCAGTATATTGTTAACATTTGCCTTCTACATCTAGTTACATATTGAACTTCCATCTTCTCAGGTCAGGGGAACAATGTATGAATTGATTTCGCTCGCTATGATGCTTTCTTCAGTGAGATACATTATATATACAAAAATATGTGGACACCCCTTGAAATTAGTGGATTTGTCTATTTCAGCCACAGCCGTTACTGACAGGTGTATAAAATCGTGCATACAGCCGTGAAATCTCCATAGACGAACATTGTCAGTAGAATGACTTTACTGAAGAGCTCAGTGACTTTCAAAGTGGCACCGTCATAGGATGCCACCTTTCCAACAAGTCATTTCATCAGATTTCTGCCCTGCTAGAGCTGCTCAACTGTAAGTGCTGTTGTTGGGAAGTGGAAATGTCTAGGAGCAACAATGGCTCAGCCGCGAATTGGTAGGCCACATAAGCTCACAGAACAGAACCGCCAAGTGCTGTAGCACGTATTGTATAAAAATAGTCTGTCCTCTGTTGCAACACTCACCACTGAGTTCCAAACTTCCTCTGGAAGAAACGTCAGCACAAGAACTGTTCGTCAGTAGCTTCATGAAATGGGTTTCTATGGCCGAGCAGCCGCAAAAAAAGCCTAAGATCACCATGCGCAATGCCAAGCGTCGGCTGGAGTGGTGTAAAGCTTGCCGCCATTGGACTCTTGAGCAGTGGAAACTTGTTTTCTGGAGTGATGAATCACGCTTCTCCATCTGGCAGTTCGACGGATGAATCTGGGTTTGGCGGATGCCAGGAGAACGCTACCTGCCCCAATGCGTAGTGCCAACTGTAAAGTTTGGTGGAGGAGGAATAATGGTCCAGGGCTGTTTTTCATGTTTCGGGCCAGGCCCCTTAGTTCCAGTGAAGTGAAATCTTAAAGGTACAGCATACAGTGATATTCTAGACGATTCTGTGCTTCCTACTTTGTGGCAACAGGGAAGGCCCTTTCCTGTTTCAGTATGACAATGCCCTCATGCACAAAGCGAGGTCCATACAGTTTGTTGAGATCGGTGTGGAAGAACTTGACTGGCCTCCACAGAGCCCTGACCTCAACCACATCTAACACCTTTTGGATGAATTGGAACGCCGACTGTGAGCCAGGCCTAATCACCCAACATCAGTGCCCGACATAACTAATGCTCGTGGCTGAATGGAAGCAAGTCCCCCTAGCAATGTTCCAACATCTAGTGGAAAGCCTTCCCAGAAGAGTAGAGGCTGTTATAACAGCAAAGGGGGGGGGGACCAACTCCATATTAATATCTATGATTTTGGAATGAGATGTTCGACAAGCAGGAGTCCGACACAGTGAAACCTGGATGAGTGCATTCAGAGCAGTGGAGGCTGCTGATGGGAGGATGACTCATAATAATGGACGGAATGGGGTGAATGGAATGGTATCAAAGACATAGTTTTCATGTGTTTGAGAGCACACCATTACTATGATTTGTCCTCCCCTAAGTAGCCTCCACTGATTCAGAGGACATCCAGTGGGCAGTGGCAGACAGTCAGTAGGAGAAGGCTCATTTCAAGAGCTGCTTATCTAACCTATTGCAGTCTGCGAGAAACTAGCCTCATCGAGAACCAGGCTTGACAATGACGTGATTGTGGAGGTATGGCTATGTGAGACTAGCGAATGTCAAAAAGGGCAATTATGAGCAATGAGTCAGTGGTGATAGTCTGATGGAGTGGTTCTCCATTTGCGGTAGACAGCTTCAACAAAAGAGGACAACAACACAGCCATTTTATATCATATTTGTAGTGTCTGCTCAACATACTGAAACCACTGATTATGGCTCCTTGATTATTATAGAACGTTTTTGTTGATTTTTCTTCTGAGTACAAGGGGGGGGGGGTTCATATGACAGTCATGAAAAATACATTGTGTTTGAGCTATTTTAACCGACTTGGAAAGGGATTCAAATGAATACTTAATATGTCCAAACACCAAGCCCCAGATATCTGATTCTCTCTCTAATACTCCCTATTCTCTCTCCAATCTTTCTGTATCTCTCTCTCTCTGTCCCTGTCTCCCTGTCCATCTTTCTGTCCATCTCTCTGTCCCTCTGTCCATCTGTCTCACTGTCTGTCTGTCTGTCTGTCTCTCTCTCTCTCTCTCTCTCTCTCTCTCAGGGCTGAAGAGAGGAGTGTGTTCTCAGATCAATCATTTCCCGGACGATGCAGACTATGATCAGGATGCAGCAGAGTATCTCCTGCGTGAGTAAGGGGACGTGGGCAGTGGGAGGATGTCACTAGAGAGATGTGATGTCGAATTGAAAAGAAAAACCTGGGAAACAGCAGCAGTGAATGCCCAGGTGCAGGGTTATGAGTAAGCTAACTCAATGAGTATCTATCATTTAACAGAGGGAATTATGACAAAGCAATAGGATATTCCAATCAAACCAGAACATTGGTTGGAATTAGAATGTAGGATAGATTTATTCATTTATGTAAGGTGTTACAGAATACTGTAAATGCTTATTGTAGCACATTACTTTACTCCAGATGGTGACAAAGTCACATATGCAGCTTGAAATGTCACCTTCACAACTTCAGCTTTAATCATTCATCTTTAATATATTTTTGCTACGCTCAGCAGGTTATGACACCAAAGGTTGCAGTCGCTTCCAATATTATCAGAGGATAGGAAGTAATATCTAAGCAGAGCTCCAGGTAGAAGATACCCATAGGCACATATCTAGGATCAGCTAGAATCTAGGATCCCCAAATTATAACTATAACCACCAACCACTGTCAACATAAAACTGACCTTAGATCAGCAAGTAAGGACAATTTCACCCCCATCCGTCTGCAGGTGTGGTCCGAGCCTCCAGTATCTTCCCCATCCTGAGTGCTATACTCCTTCTGATGGGAGCGATGTGTGTTGCATCCAGCAGCTTCTACAAGAGCAAGAGGAACATCATCCTAGGAGGAGGCATCCTGTTTGTGGCTGCTGGTAAGGCGCTGGTGTCTTGGTCTTGACTGTTTCTCTATTACTCAGTATGCATGGGGAGGGTTTCCTGGACACAGTTGAAGCCTAGTCCTGGAGTTAAAATCATGCTCGATGGTGTCCCATATTTATTTTCCTCTTGTTCAGATGGAATGCAACAGCCCTACTCGGCCTTAAATGTTCTCAATGGTCTCTGAACTAATTCTCCTTTTTAACTTGTAAATAGTGTTATTGACAAGGAAGTTCCTCATCCTTTCATCCATCCATGATATTCACCTTTGTGTTGTTTTCCCCTCCTCATAACTCATTTCATGTTAATGATATTGGTTGCGGCTTAGATTTCCCAAATACATCATCCGTTGAGTGGAGACTCAGGTCAACGAGGCACAACACAGCAGTAGGGATAAAGATAGTTTATTTAGTATTATGGGATAAATTACCTCCTGAGTGGAGATATGGGTCAATGAGACATTACACAAGAGAAGTAATCAAGTTGAGATGGCTCCCCCACCCCCCCCAATGGAAAAGCTCAGAGAAAATGAATGGCATATTATATTATAATATTATTATTATTATTATATTATAACCTTTCACTTCCTCTCTTTCCCCCAGGCCTGAGCAACATCATCGGTGTGATCGTGTACATCTCTGCGGCACTGAGCGACATCTCGCCCAAGAAGGATGAGGACAAGAAGTGGCATTACTCGTACGGCTGGTCCTTCTATTTCGGAGGCCTCTCCTTCATCCTGGCTGAGATGGTGGGTGTCCTGGCTGTCAACATCTACATCGAGAAGAACAAGGAGCTGCGCTGCCGCTCTCGCACCGAACTCTTGAAGAGCACCACGCACGCCATGCTCCGCCTGCCCAGCTACCGCTTCCGCCGGCGCTCCCACTCCAGCTCGCACTCTTCCGACCCGCCACGCTCCCCCTGCGACACCTCACCCACAGGCGCCAAGAGTTTTGCATTACCGCCGTCTGCCCCGCCTTTCTCCGTTGCCACCCTGCCAAACCCGCACCATGCTGCTGGAGGAGTAGGGGGCGATATCTCCATGTATACCCTGACCCGGGACTCCAAGATGGGGAGTCTTGGTGGCGGGGGACCCCCCCTCTACGGCACCGTGGACCGGGCCTCCCTCTACCAACTGCACAACTACTTCCCCAAAGAGGAAGTGGGGGTGATGATGAGCGGCACGCTGCCTTCTCTCTCCAAGTCCAACCTCTCTGCGGCGGGCCAGAATTCCGCCGTCGGAGCCACTGCCATTGCGCCCCTGAATACCTTGTCGTCCTCCGGTCCTACCCCCCAGCAGCCACCTCTGCCCACTGGCACCATGGAGAGAGAGAGGGGCATGGGCACCCTGGACCGCCTGGGGGGCAAACGGAACAGGGACACCGACTCGGACACGCTGAACAGGAGAACCACGCCAGTGTGAGCCTCGGAGATAGGAGCAAGAGCCATGGAGGTGGAGGGCAAAATGGCGGGTAACGCTTTACAGTAAATCCCTGTCGCACAACCTACTTTTCGCTGCCATAACAATGACTTAACAAGTAACGCTTTCCAGTTCACTACTGGTAAAGCCTACTGTTCGCTGCCATACATAACAATGACTTTGCGGATTTTATAAGCAGTCACAACAACTAGTGTAAATTCATGACAACTGCCTTAACACGGTCATGACGGCTCATACGGTGGCCTAAGTTCTGTAGTTAGCTTGCATAGGTAGCTTGCACATACTTGCTGTATGTGACATACTAGTATTTGACTACCTAATGTATTCGTGTTTATGACTGCTGATGACACTGATATTTCGAGGACTGTATGACAGGGCTTCTGTAAAGTGTTACCAAATAGGGCTGTAGAAATATGTAAGATAACTGAAAGAGAATAGTTGGCCATTCCCTGCCCTATCACTCCATCTCAGTCTGTTTTTCACCACTATGAATACATCTATTCCACTGACTAGAATATCAAATGTATTATTAACAATATTATTGAGTACATATTCATTTTGAAATGCACAATATGTCTATAGTGGTAAACTTTGGGTTGTCTTATCATTCCGAGTGCTTGATTATCATAGCCAGGTTACAAGAGTGTAAAGATTGTAACTTCTTGAATATTATCACATTGCTGTTGTTTTTATTCTCGTAATCGTAAATGCAGGGTAAATTTGTACATTTTGAACTATGATTTTTGTATTTTTGTATTTCTTTAAAGTTGAAAATGTTCCTTGATATCTAGCTCCATCACACTTAATCTGATGGTGTCAGGCGAGAAGCATGTGCGCAAATATGAGTGTAATATTGTATTTATGTTTAATTTTAAATATATTTATTTTATTATTATTATTTATAATAATAAGTCACTATTATTATTATTGTTATACTTATTGTTATTATTTTTAAGGCTATTTTTTTGTTTGTTAATACAGATATAACCAACAGCCTAATCTGTGTTTTTTATTGTTTATGACAAGTGTATTAGATTATAGACTTTATATGAACCTATTTATTTTAGCGATGGTATATATTCTTAATGTTATTCTTTAAAGCAGTGATTCTCAACTGATGGGTCGCAACCCAAATTTGGGGTCGAATGGGTCACAGTCTGAACTTAAATGACTAAAATCAGGTAGTAAGTGATTAAACAATTGAATTTCTGAAATATTTTTCTTCAAGCATAGTTTTTTCAAAATAGAGCTAGCAGGGCTATTTAGCGGATTTTGTTGATTTTGTGGTCTCAAACCAGTGAGCTTATCAACATTCTTCATCAAGAATATGGCCAAATTTGACTTATTTCCTTAGCAGCAAAAATACATTCCAGATGACATTTTATATACACTATGCGAATATTGGGTTGCGACTGGGACAACCTGGTTTAATCTGGGTCCCGAGGCAAAACCAGTTAAGAATTGCTGCTTTAAAGAGCCTACTTTGGGGTTAGCGGGCTGTGATCCTGTAAGTGAAGAAGACAACAATCTCTTCATGGTACATGATATTTCTACTCTACTGCACATGAGTCAAACTAAGGACATTTGTGATGTTTAAGCAATACAAAAATTCTGAGCCTCAAAAAGAACTACAAAAAATACATTCAATAAACTTATATATGAAAATGGGTTGTGTGGAGTGTGTTATTTAACATATAACCAAGATGGTAATATAACAAATGAATGTCAAAATGTTTGCCACCGCATATCTGGTAATTACATGGTGCTCATCTTTTCCATTCATATACTGTAGCTGGAGATACAAAACATATAGCCTGGGACATGGACTCATCTGAACAGAAGACCACTTTTGAGGTAAACAGAAAACATCTGAAAAACATGATTTTAGAGTGTAATGTCTCGTCAATACCTCAACAGGGGACCTTGATTGTCCAGTTGGTATTGGATCAGAGGTCAGAGGTCACAGAGATGAAAGCTGGGGCTAAGAGAGATCCAGGCCCAGGAAAGCAGCAGAATTCCTTAACACATGACTACAAAGGCAGTTAATTAATAATAATTGAATAACGCTGAATCTCTTCACTCTTGGGATGGAAATGATGAAGACGATCTGCCCAGGGGGAAAGTGACTGTTTTAATCTCATTAAAGTAATGACTTTGGAGGAGGAAGGAAGCTAGGGAGGGAGAGGGATGCTCTATTTGTTCAAGAGCATGGAGTGCACAGTTAATGTGTGATTTAGTTGGGGAGTTTAATTAGTCCTTCCTCTCTGGGGAGCCCTGGGTTGTGTTCAGTAGGGTACACTTTAGCAAAACGTTATAAAACATTCAAGTTTTTTTTTATTGGACAAGGTCAGGTAATATCTCCCTGTTTCAAAATGTTTTCTCCCTACTGAACACGACCCTGGTGGTGCAGTCTCTGTGGGTCTCTCGCCCTCAGATATCCACTCTGTACTGTGCTGGTTTGGTTACGCATCAATCATAGTTACTAGAACCTTGCTATGAAGGAGAATGTGGAAAATAAAATATATTGGGTTGGGTTGGCACGATAGTGTGACAAATTTCAACGTGCCCCTCGTCCCCAGAGAGCACCCTGGAGACCTGTAAACCCTGCTGGTTCAGTACTACCATCATAACAAGGTGAGTTACGAGGTGGCCGGGCCTCCTCTATTCTGGTAACGTCAAGAGAGGCCAGTTCTTCTTATTACCTCTTGATCCTTGCTGACACACACATAAGGTCGTAACACCCACGATTGCCATCACACACACCCGGATTCAAGAATATACAGGCTATACACACTTGCAAGCAAATGCATTGTAAACGATCAGACACACGCACTTCACATACCCACACCGTCACGCACGCACACACACGTCGACAACAGGATTTCAGAGAAGCACTCCCACCACCGGACCCCCCCCACACACACACACACACACACACACACACACACACACTCTTTCAGAAGAGAGCAACGGCTTCATTTGAAAACGAACATCTATATATACAGCTTGGGCCGAGTGTCAGGTGTCTAGCGATGGTTGATTTGTGTTTCAGGGCTGCATGCGAAGTTGGCCAGGTCAGGAGGGGGAGAACGAGGGTAGAGGTTAACACAGCACAGACTCCACCACCAATCGTCTGGACCGCGTCCCACAGCAGCAGCCACCAGAGGCGGGGTGATACATGAGTGACAGTGCGTGTGGCATTTATAGAGACACATGATAGGTCTACATGAAGAGCAGACTGGACTGACTTCAGCAAGTAAGATGAAATAAAAGCTTGTGGGAAGGGTGGGCTGAGGTGGTGGTTGGGGAGGTGGTGGTGGTGGTGAGGGGGGTTGTTTGAATTGGACAATGTTGGCGATGGGGATCACAGTTTGAATCCAAGGTTTGTGTTTCTTATAACCACTTCAGCAGGATTCACCACGCTCCAAATTTAGCGGCAGAGGGTGCCAACATGTGGGAGACAGTAGAGACAGAGAAAGCTGGAAACGGGTCAAGATGGTGCCTGGGATGTGTGTTGAAGAGGATGGAGAGATGAATGATGGAGGAGGGCAGAGTGGGAAAAAAGACAGAAAAAAGCACAAGAAAGGGATACAGTATGTTGTCTTCACATTTAATAATAAATCAAGTCTTACATACACAATTATTTCCATTGAAAACCACAGACACAATTTACCCTTCAATACCCATTGAAATACAGATATGCACAGGTTACCGCTGACAACTATCTCACTAGAAAAAGACAAAACAAATACAAAATCTTACAGTATTTATAAACGTGTGACATTTGGGTTATACAGAACACATGACATGTTTTTACGTTATTCATTTACAACACTGAAGGCTCATATGACTTTGAATAGAGTATTTACAATGCAACCTTATATAACTGGTTAGTAGCCTCTTACCTCTTGAATAGGGTTTACAATGCAACCTTATATAACTGGTTAGTAGCCTCTTACCTCTTGAATAGGGTTTACGATGAAATTGCCTGTCCTTTCAGGCAGTGATGCTTTAATAATTTATTGTAATTTCTATAATATAGTCACCCACACACCCAGAGCAGATGGTGTATCTGAAATTTTAAGGGACATTAGACTCCAAAATCAAATTTTAGACCTTGAAAGTAGTCCAATGTCAATAGGAGTCCACACATCTTACACTACACAACTTAATGGAAAACAGAAGCTCTGCATATCTGGAATTTACATGGTGCTTGTCTTTTACATTACTTTTATATTGTGACATATAACTGAATTCACAAACATGATGGCCTGGGACGTAGACTAATCTTGACCTTTGAGGTCTGAAAACATTTGGATTTAGAGGCTAATGTCTCTTTGATATATACACATCTGTATATTAAAGGCAGTTGTAAAAACATTGCAATATCATGAGATTGTGTATGTATTTATTTACTAGAAACTCTAGAATTTTTGTCCTGTACTTTCATTCTGTGAAATACATCTGAATCCCAATTACTATCCTTAAGGATTATACTCTGTAATAAGACTGTCGATCAGAATATCATCAAAGATTTGGCAAAAATAATGAACTAATGTTAACCAATTCAAAACACAACTGCAAAATGTTTTTGATAAATTCATTTAAAATGATTTTGAAACACTTGAGAAGGGGGGGGGGGGACATACTGGCACATTACATTTTGCACATTCAATGTGAGAAAACGTTTGCTGTCAACAAGCACACAAGTAATTTGGCATTGCGTTAATTCTTCACCTTTCATAAGTCAAGAACAGTATAGTGTCCCTTCAATGACCTACGGATTTATGCAAAATGAGGAGAGAAAAAAACATCCAAGACGATGAACAACTTGAACCCCTCTTTACACAACTTCAAATGATTCAATGTAAAATTGCAGGAGACCGTCCATTTCTCAACAGTCGTAAGACAATACAAATAAAGTGCAATACCTCCTCCTCGCTACTAGCTATCGCTTTCATTTTGGGGGGGAAAACACCTTCGCCAGGGGCTGAATGGTAGCGCAAGCAAGAGAAATAGGGTTCCGCCCAAAATAAGAATGGCCCCTGCAAACCCAACACAGGATACTGACCAAGACAACTCATGATGCAACGGCACCGAGTGGTCACTGGCTAGGAAGGAGAGTACCGATTGGTTGAAAACAATAAGAGACAGGAGAATCAAGAGGCCTAAGAGAGAGGAGGAAAGAGTGATAGAGAAAGGGAGAGAGAGAAAGAGAGGGATAAAGCACAAAAGAGAGAGATATCAGGGGCTTGGTGTGTGTGGAGTTGGTAAATACATTTTACTGGTGGGATGGTGGAGGTGGTATTGATTACTGTGATCTACTTCCCAGAGCATCAGAGTATATCAGGACTGTACAGATGCCATGACTAATGCCCTATGTATCTAATTAGTGAGCTCCCTTGATACCCTTGAATAATGGCTATATGGTTTTTTAAAGTGTTGAGTACCAGTAGCTTTTTTTTTGCTGCATGCACAGGTTGACTCCTAAATGACTCCAAACTCTCTGCAACTGTCACCCCCGGATCTGTTTCACCTGTCTTTATGATTGTCTCCACTCCCCTCCAGGTGTCACCCATCTTCCCCATTATCCCCTGTGTATTTATACCTGTGTTTTCTGTCTGTCTGTGCCAGTTCGTCTTGTTTGTCAAGTCAACCAGCGGTTTTCTCTCAGCTGCTGCTTTTCCCCAGTCTCTCGTTTTTCCTCGCCCTCCTGGTTTTGACCCTTGCCTGTCCTGACTCTGAGCCCACCTGCTTGACCGCTTGCCTGCCCCTGAGCTTGCCTGCCGTCCCGCACCTTGGCCCCACCTCTGGATTTTTGACCTCTGCCTACCCTGACCCTGAGTCTAGGGCTGGGCAATTTGGCCAAAATATCATATCATAATGATATTTTTCAAATTTATGATGGTATTTGATGGTATTTTATATTTTTGATTAATTAAAGTTCCACATTTTCTTTCTGAGTAGTGCGTGACCCTAGAGTGGCAACACATATATTCAAAATTATTTCAATGGGTCTTTCTCCATTCAGTTGGTTTTATACTGTTCAATTCAACTTAATAATTTATTATAATAATATTTCCTGCATTGCCCTCAATTTCTGCATTTCCTGCACTCATTTGAAATCATTTCCACACTGCCACGATATGGGCAAAAATACTAGGCCTTATTTTTAACCAAATGTTGCAATACCGATTTAGATCAAAACTTTTGGAATCATGGAAATAGAATGTTTATTATAATTATATAGCTAGAATATAAATAATAGTGGGCACTTTGAATACAGTGTTTGACTTGACAATGAATGAAAATGCCATGGACAAGTTATTGTGACAGGGTAGGAACCAAAGTGATGTTCAGTGTTTCCTAGGGGACCCTATAATCTTTGGCTACATTAAATCTTTATTCATATAGCCAACATATTGCTTTGCCTATTCCTCTTTGATTTAGATGATACTGTTGCACAAACAACGTGCTGATTTAAGCCTCCGCCAGTACTGGTATCAGACTGTATTAGCTAGCTACGTTTGCTCTGACTTTTGTCAGCCAGCTAACTAGCGATTAGCATTAGTGGCCAACACGATTTAGCTTAACTCGCTAAGAAAATACAAACTAGCTGTTTGCAGATGTAAGAAACACAAACTAATATTGTGGATTTATATTAAGATCAAAGTGGAAACAACTGGAAACAATTGTTGTCATCAACATTTTTGCATGTGCTGCATTAACCATGCAGACTGAATGAAAGTGTCTCGTGGTCAAGCAACAACAAATGGGCTCCTTGAGTGACAGGGGGTGGGACTAGGTCTGTGTGGAAAGCGGCTTGGAGACAGTGGAGAGGGATGACTCAAGAAGTGGATTGAACTATAAAAATGGACGTTACACACGGTGTATCACATGTAACAAACCAAACATTCCAATACCGTTATAGAAGGTAAAGTAAAAACCCAAACTATTCCGTGCATAAATACCGGTATATAGTAAAATGTGGTATACCACCCAGCCCTACCTGAGCCTGCCTGCCGTCCAGTACTTTTGCCCCACCTCTGGATTACTGACCCATGCCTGCCCTTGACCTGTCTTGTGCCTGCCCCTGTTGGATTATTAAACTGTTGTTAATTCAATGTTGTCTGCATCTGGGTCTTACCTTCAAACCTGATAGTACGAACTGGCCATGACTGACCCAGCAGACCCGGGCGAGCTGCGCAACGCCATCTCCTCCCAAGGAGCCACCATTGGTATGTTCGAGGAATTGCTTTGTGGCTTTATGGAGGGGGGCCAAACGTTGGCTGAACGCCATGAATGGGCGTTGGACATTTTGCTGGAGCATTTCCGCAGGTTATCTGCGAGGCAGCCTACCATGGTGGTAACCCCACAGCCTCTCAGTAACTCAGCTGTGAGCAGTGCAGTCTCATCGGTCACTCCATTCTCGGGAGCCCAGCTTACCTCCCCCGGAAGGCTTAAATGGAGAGCCGAGTACCTGTCGGAGCGTTTCTAGCTCAGTGTGCTCTCATCTTCGAGCTTCAGCCCTCCTCCTTCCCCTCGGATCACTCCAAGATAGCCTAGCTCATCACGCTGATGTCTGGTAGAGTTCTCACCTGGGCTACTACTGTATGGGAACAACAGCCGGCCATTTGCATTTGCATTTAAGTTTCAGCCGGCCATTTGCATTTGAGTTTGTAGGAGAGGTGAAGAAGGTTTTTGATGCCCTGTTCTCCGGGAGAGAAGCTGCCCGGAAGCTAATCCAGTTTTGGCAGAAGTCCCACAGTGTGGCAGACCATGAGGGGGATTTCCAACGTTTGCAGCGGAGAGTGCTTGGAACCAGGAAACGCTGTTCGATATGGTCCTGAACAGCGTCTCGGAGGAGGTCAAGGACGAGCTTGCTGCTCGGGAGTTACCTACGGATCTCGATTCCCTCATCGCTTTGACCATCTGAATCGATGCGCGATTACGGTAACGATGGAGGGAGAGGAAATTCGATTTCGCTTGCACGTCCAGGGATTCCACCTTGCCTCCGAGTCATCCCGGAAGTCCCTGCGGTCCTGTTGTCAAGAGAACCCGAGGCTTTCCGACCTCCCCCGAGAGTTGCCGAAGACGGCTGAGTCACCGCTTACTGAGCCTATGCAACGAGGCAAAGCTGGGCTGTCGCCAGCGGAACGGCAACACAGGATCAACGCGAAGAGTTGTCTGTACTACGGGACTTTGGGTCATTTTCTGTCATCTTGTCCTTTAAAATACCAGGCTCACCAGTAGGAGCGAGTACTCTGGTGGGCCATATGGGGAACTTTTCTGCTTCCCTTGCTCACACCCCTTTTCATGCCATCCTGCTGTGGGGAAACCAGTCTAAATCTCTCCGGGTCCTCATTGACTCTGGGGCCAATGAGATCTTTTTGGACGCGACCCTCTCCATTCCCATGGATGTTGGAGTACTGGATGGGCGCTCTATAGGCCGGGTCACTCATAATACCACTCCCATCAACCTACGGATGTCAGGGAATCATAGCGAGACTATTCAATGTCTGCTCATCAAGTCTCCTCAGATTCCCGTGGTTTTGGGATTCTCCTGGCTCCAGCGACACAATCCCCTCATCAACTGGTCTATGGATGCCATCATGGGCTGGAGTCTGTTCTGTCACTCCCATTGTCTGAAGTCAGCGCAGCCCGCCCCGGGACATCTTCCTGGGGGCTCAGAAGGTGCCCCGGACCTCTCCGCCATCCCTGCGGAGTACCAGGGACCTCCGGGAGGTGTTCAGCAAGGCCCGGGCCACTTCGCCTCCGCCGCACCAACCCAATGACTGCGGTATTGACCTTCTCCCGAGCACCACGCCGCCCCGGGGACGTCTGCATTCTCAGTCGGGTCCAGAGACCAAGGCTACGGAGACCTACACTACTGTTCAAAGGTTTGGGGTCACTTAAATGTCCTTGTTTTTGAAGGAACAAGTTTTTTGTCCATTTAAAATAACATAGATTTGATTAGAAATACAGTGTAGGCATTGTTAATGTTGTAAATGACTATTGTAGCTGGAAACAGCAGATTCTTGGTAGTTACCCGCTACCACTCATCTCCTCGGCCTTCAAGCCGCTCCAGGGGGCCACTGTGTATTCCAAGCTGGATCTACGGAACGCCTACCACCTGGTGCGGATACGAGAGGGGTACGAGTGGAAGACCGCCTTCAACATGGACAGCGACCACTACGAGTATCTGGTCATGTCTTTTGGCCTCACCAATGCTCCTGCTGTGTTCCAGGCTCTGCTGAATGATGTTCTCTGTGACATGTTGAACCGGTTCATCTTCACCTACATTGATGACATCCTCGTCTTCTGGAATCAGTTGTTTGTGAAGGTGGAGAAGTGCGAGTTCCATTGCTCCACCATCCCCTTTCTGAGTTACAGCATCTCTTCTGGGAGTGTCCAGATGGATCCCGGGAAGGTGAGAGCGGTGGTGGATTGGCCTCAGCCTACATCCAGGGTGCAGCTGCAACGTTTCCTGGGGTGTGACAACCTTTATACCATTTTATCCGGGTTTACAGCACCCTGGCTTCCCCCCTGACTGCACTCACTTCTACCAAGGTCCTGTTCACGTGGTCCTCTGCTGCTGACCGGGTGTTCCCGGGACCTCAAACACCGCTTCACCACTGCTCCTATCTTGGTTCATCCTGACCCTTCCTGTCAATTCGTGGTGGAGGCCGATGCTTCGGATGTCAGAGTGGGCTGTCCTGTCCTGTCCCAACGTTCTGCCCTGGACCTTAAGCTGCATCCCTGCGCCACCTTCTCCCACTGACTCAACGCCACGGAGAGGAACTACGATCTGGGGAATCGAGAGCTTCTCGGTGTGAAGATGTCGTTGGAGGAACACTGGCTGGAAGGGACGGAACTTCCGTTCATTGTATGGACCTACCACAAAAACCTGGAGTATCTCCTCACCGCCAAGTGCCTCAACTTCAGGCAAGCGAGATTGGCCCTGCTGTTTACCCGGTTCAACTTTTCCCTTTCTTACCGGCCAGGGTTCAAGAATGTCAAGCCGGATGCCCTGTCTCGTGCCCGGTGATGGTACTCAGCTGGGGTATAGGCAAACAGGTCTGGGAGGGGCAACGGTCCTAATGTTTATGCCTGATGCTGTCCGCTCCACGGTCCTGAAGTGGGCCCATTCCTGCCACCTGGGTTCCCGTCGAACCTTGGCCTTCGTGCGACAATCCTTTCGGTGGCCTACTTTGGTGCAGCACGTCTTCCGAATCCATGGACTGCCAGTGGACATGGTCTCTGACCAGGAGCCTCAGTTCTCGTCTCGGTTCTGGAACGCGTTCTTTACCCTCATTGGGTCATCAGCCAGCCTGTCCTCTGGGTTCCACCCCCAGTCCAATGGCCAGTTGGAGCGAGCCAACCAGGATCTAGAGACTACTCTGCCTGATCTCCGCCAACCCCACCACCTGGAGCCAGTAGCTGGTGTGGGTCGAATACGCCTGCAATACCCTTCCCTGCTCTGCTATGTGCCTATCTCCGTTTGAGTGTTCCCTGGCGTATCAGTCCCCGCTCTTCAACAAACAGCAGGAAGAGGTCGGCATACCTTCTGCCCAGATGTTTGTCCGCCACTGTCGGCGTACCTGGAGGAGAGCCTGGTCAGCCCTCCTCAAGACAACTTCCAGGTATTGACGACAAGTGGATCGCCTTCGGACCCTGGCACCCATCTTCCTCATTATCTCCTGTGTATTTATACCTGTGTTTTCTGTCTGTCTGTGCCAGTTTGTCTTGTTTGCTAGGTCAACAAGTGTTTTTCTCTCAGCTCCTGCTTTTCCCCAGTCTCTCTTTTTTTCTCACCTTCCTGGTTTTGACCCTTGCCTGTCCTGACTCTGAGCCCGCATGCTTGACCACTCTGCCTGCACCTGAGCCTGCCTGCCATCCTGCACCTTTGCCCCAGCTCTGGACTTTTGATCTCTGCCTACCCTGACCCTGAGTCTGCCTGCCGTCCTGTACCTTTGCCCCACCTCTGGATTACTGACCCCTGTCTGCCCTTGACCTGTCTTGTGCCTGCCCCTGTTGGATTATTAAACTGTTGTTAATTCAACATTGTCTGCATCTGGGTCTTATTGTACCTTCAAACTTGTTAGCAACATGGCGAAGATTGCGTACTCCTCATGTCCTCGCTCCTCTCTTCTCGTCTCCTTCTCAAAACCCATTGGATGAAAAAGCCAGAGGTCTCTCCCCTCTGACCTTCTCCTCTAATGGGTTTGGAGAAGGAGATGAGGAGAGAGGACACGAGGAGTATGCAATTGAGATCTTCCCAAGGTCTCATTAGACATGTCAAAATAGTAACATTTAATCATTGTAGTTATACATGTACAGTATGTCACCATGGCTGCCATATGTCTACTCACTCACCTGACAGAATGAAGCAAACCGATGCAGCCTTGAGGAAGAATGATTCTCCTTTGCTGAGGGCTGTGGTGATGCATATGGCCCCTGTGACCATCAGGAAGAGACCGAAGAGGGCCATCATGGCCGCCGCCACATTCAGACCTGGGAAGAGAGAAACGGTTATCGTCTTGATACAGGTACATTCCATTATTCATAGTACACTGGCACCAGGTACATTTACATTTGAGTCATTTAGCAGACCCTCCAGGGCGACTTGCAATGAGTTCATTCAACTAAGGTAAGTGAAATACCAAATAAGTTCAACCTTATTCAAAATGGCCAATCTACAAAAGGTTAAGTCCTTGCATCCACTTGTAATTCTCACAGATATTGGTACATCCCCTCACTGATATACTCTAGGGAAGCATTTCCCAAACTCGGTCCCGTGGACCCCAAGTAGTACACATTTTGTTTTTTGCCCTAGCACGACACAATTGATTCAAATAATCAAAGCTTGATGATGAGTTGATTGTTTGAATCAGCTGTGTAGTGCTAGTGAAAAAAAAAAAATCTGCTCCCCTTGGGGTCCCCAGGACCGAGTTTGGGAAATGCTGCCCTAGGAGTTACCGACTTGCCTAGAGGATAATAGAAACGTTAAACATCACACTCCTGACACGTAGGGCATCATGCCCATTGAAACTAACAAAAAATCCAGAAGATAGTTTATTTTGCGCATAATAAATCCAAAGAAAAATAATTTGGCCATCAGTGCCCCTCTTTAAAAAATGTGGCACATGACACCTCTGGTTTAGAGCTCACGAAAAAAATAAAAAGGATTTCACAATTTTCCCACATTGACCCATGAAGAAACAGTCCTACTGACTTCAATGCTATAATGTAAAAGGAGTAGGTGGAATACATTTTAGACACTTACTGCAGTCAATGGCTGACCCAGTGCAACATAGATGACAGACTTGAGGAAGAAAGAAAGTGTGTGGGTGGGCAAGGTGAGACATGGGTTGAAAGAAGGCAGGGGACAAGCTGACTCACTCTTTTCTGTTGTTTTCTGGAAGATGACGGCATTCTCTCCAGTGGTGTAGAACTTGAAGTAGGTGCAGTTGGATTCTAAAGGAGATAGGGAGAGACAAGGAACTTATTTGAAACAGATGGAGACCTTATCAACTTGCACATCACCATAATCTTATTGCGACTCATACGGCTTGCGGCACACTAATTATTATGCATTCGTGCACATCGATGACAATGCCAAGGTTATGTCTTCTATGCAATTAGTGTTATGGCATCTTGTAGTCTGATACAAGGTAGTTTATTCTACATATAGACGGCCCTCTCTAGTAAGACATTTTAGTACAGTATTTGTGGGTAATACGTGTGTGAGTTTAAGGTAAGCGTCTATCCCTACAGAATGTAAATGTATATTGCAGTCAAATCTGTGACCCAGTCTACACCTGAAGGCCAGTCATTGGATTATGGCCACAATACAAATAACTGATATCTAGCCGTAACTAACGGTGGGGCTATAGCTAAGTAATGATATAATTGTCACTTCTGGCCTTGAAATTTGGGAAAGTGGAATTTGGCTGAACTACCCCTTTAAAATCTGGCATAAAGGGCCACAAGATTTGTCAAGAGAGTGTTTTGAATGTATGAGTTTGAGTGAATGCGGTTTGGTTTACACAATTTGCCAGTATGCAAAAAATGGGTCTGGGATTTCTGATAGGTGATTTTGTACAGATTGGATTGCATGCGTTTGAGTGGATACCGTTTGGTTAACACAAAATAATGTAGGCCTATTCATGCAACTCCAGAGCAGTTACCTCCGGGCAATTCAGCCGGCCCACAGCTCTCTCGCTCAGGGTCTATGTCAGCCACCCACAGAGTCCGGGTGCATCCTTTCCACAGCCCGTAGTGTGCTGCCAGACATGTCTGGTTGTTGTAGAAGTTCTTGGGCGGAGACAGCACCACCCAATACTCTGTGCCCAAGCCCAAGACAGTCAACACCACACCCACGATGGCCACGAAGAACGCCAGCTTGATCTTGCCCTCCTGGACCTCGCTCATGCCTCCTGATGTTGACGCTTTTGCACGGCGCTTAACTCCCATAGCACCAGCCCCAGCCCCTCTGCCACCCATGACACCGGTCAGTCCCAGAGTACCTGCTCCGGCTCCTACTCCCGCCCCTGGTGGAATCGGCCTGCCATCCTCTTCGTGCAGAAAGAAGGTGGACCACATGGCTTTTCAGATGTTTACGATTGAAAAATAAATATGAATAATGGATAAAGACAGGTAGAGAGTGTAGGAGACTGTCTCCTACACAGGGAATGGGTTTATATTGTGAGGTGGCAGTGGAGCGATAGAAAGGATGGTAGACAGGGAAAGAAGGGAAATGGGATTTAGCAGCACTGACTCCGTTTATAAAGCAAACATACCAAACCCACCATAAAAAAAGGATAAGGCATATTAAGGATTATCAGTGCAGAAAATATATATATTTGTGGGTTGTTGTTTTTTTGTGTCTGCACAAATCATTAATAGTTAGGTATTAACACCAGACATCGAAAGCTTGATGTAAAAGGTGGTTTGTAAGAAGTATGCAATGAGCGGGTCATAATGAAAAATGGTTCAAAAGATAGAATAGATTAGAGAAAAAAAGATCAAAAAGAGAGGTAGCCTCCGTGTAAATGTCGGGAAACATCGATATGGAGGACAAGCCAGGAGGGAGACCGCAGCTTATTCTAGAAGAAAAACCAAGAAAAAAACAACAACAATGAGTTTTAACATCAGTAGAAGAAAAATCTACTGACTTTAATCCATCACAATGTTAGTACAAACTAAAATGAACAACTGCCATGTCACCTTATAGTGTCTGATCCAATCCAACATGGCAAGTATAATTTTGATGCTGCAAAGAATACTTTCCAACTGCGTGGTTGGATATCAAGTCTGAACCAGCACATGTTCATGAGTGCTAAATTGATACTTTCTCACCTTTTTCATAGCAAATATTGTGTGCACCAGTGGAGGTCAGTACCGTTTTAAGATGAGGGCAGACACAAAAAATGTTTATGAGCATGACCTTATTTCTATTACAGCATATTGGATGACTGTCATTCATATTTCATTCACCCAGCTCAATGTAACATTGATAGGTTTAGGCTACTACATGATACTCAAATTTTCCCTATACCCATCATGAGGTTGCTACAACCTAGCCTATGAATAAAAGTTTACAACATAAGTACACAGGTCGAGAGAATGTTTTGTAATCATGGTGGCAGATTGTGTTACATTCAATACCTCCTTGCACACACTTTTGCCTGCATCTAACGTTTGCTGATCTAGGGTGTAATCATTAGTCCTACAGTTGAAAACGAGAGTTGCTTTTGGACAAATACAGGTATGTCTATCCCTGTTTCGTCACGTTTGCTTCAGTTTAAGAAACATTTTTCAACAGAATTGGAGGAATGAATGCACCCCTGATCACACGCAAACACAGTTCACTTTCATAGCAGCCATAAACAAAGAGCATGATCACTTTGTTTGTTGAATTCCTTTTCGCATCTACGCGCGCTACTCCTCTCTCACCTTTTCGCATCTACGCGCGCTACTCCTCTCTCACCTTTTTCCTTCACTTGCGGACTTCAGTGCACACATTAGCTGTCTGTCTGTCTGTGACCAGGCAGATTTTTTTTTTCAAGCCAACCCATAACATAACCGCTAACTGCTACACACAGCCTACATCGTTGTCACTATATTATCTAACGCCATAGTCAACATAGCTAATAGAACTAACGCATTAGTCAACCTGCTACAATCATGCAGTACAGTGTACAGTTAGCAATAAGTTTAGCAGTTACACCGGCAGGCCCCGGTGGCAATAAATTAATAAAACCTTCCTTGACTTGGAACACTTCCAGTGTTGGATAGCCTTAGCCAGCTAGCTAATCTAGCACCCCTCTCCGTTTGAGCCGGGTGTTTGAGTGGGCTAAACTAGCTAGATAAATACTGTAAGAAATACTACGAAAACTAGCTCTCTCGTTCTCCATCTTCAATTTTGAAGAAATTTATTTGTTAACTGTAACTATTGTCTTTCTATCTCTTCGAGTCAACTCCTCACCACAAGTTATGCACTGCAATGCAATCTGTAGCTTATGCTCTCAGTCCTAGATTAATTCTCTGATCCTTTAATTGGGTGGACAAAATGTAAATTCATGCTGTAAGAGCTCTGATAGGCTAGAGGACGTCCTCTGGGAGTTGCCATAATTACTGTGTAAGTCTATGGAAGTTGAGCCTCCTAGGTTTTGTATTGAAGTCAAATGTACTCAGAGGACAGAAACTAGCTGTCCTCCGGCTACACCATGGTGCTACCCTACAGAGTGCTGCTTAGGCTACTGTAGACCTTCATTGTGTGTTTTAATTATTTGGTGACGTGAATATATTTTGTATATTTTAATCTAAAATTGATAGTTGTATTTTTTGTTCCACTATTTTTATGAAATTCTCTGAGGTGCCTCCATTGGTATGCACATGTTACTTCAGTTACTATCATTTAAGTCGGCGTTGTGTTAAAGTCACTTACACATCTTAAAGAACTATATCTATATTTACTGTAGACTGAAAGATGGACAACAGTAGTAATTATCCTACACATAGCTACCTTACAAAGAAGTCTAAGCAACTAGTATGCCAACTAAAAATAAGACAATGAAACGATTTCATCACAAATATTTGCACAGCATTACGGTTAACCTCGCGTGGTAAAGAAATGGACAGCTTAATGAGAGGAAGCTCTGAACCATAGAGGTTACAATTACAGATGCAAAACAGTCCTCCATGATTCAGTTCTGAATACTTAAAGTGCCTCGCAAGATTCCATTCAAAATAAACGTATTCAATTACAATACCCATTGAAATATACAACAGTGTGATCAACATGAAATTGAAATCAGCAAAAACACAAACGGCAACAAATGCAGAGACCCCAGAGCAACATTCACAAGGCCACCATTTGAGCATAAGCAATTCAGTTTATTTTTTCAGCGCTGTCATTAAAAATCTACAACGGACACAAATGAATTAACCTCTACTCATTTTGCTTTGCTATAGACTTTAGGTCATGACCACGGTACGAATCATAACAATGATATGAAGAAGTTGCTGACCTGCTTGGTGTGTGTGTGTGGTTCAGTTCGGGAATGAAATAGGGCGAGGCGAGGAGAGGGAGTGAGCGAGAGAGGGATCGCAGAGGAAGAGAGGAGAGGAGGTATGGGCAGTGGAAAGAGGGTGGAGGCCAGAGTGTGTTGCAGAGAGTTGATGAATGGGTGGGTTTAGTAACTATGTGGCCACATGCCTACGTGGTGTTTGAAAGTGTATATGTTTGTTTAGACATGCACGTATGGTTGGGCTGGAAC
Organism: Oncorhynchus kisutch; assembly: GCF_002021735.2. Taxonomy (NCBI): domain Eukaryota; kingdom Metazoa; phylum Chordata; class Actinopteri; order Salmoniformes; family Salmonidae; genus Oncorhynchus; species Oncorhynchus kisutch. Next base: position 54,815,702 of record NC_034187.2, read on the forward strand.
TGTCTGTCTTTGCTGGCCCCTGTAAAATGTATTTGCAAGAATATGCGTCATGAGTGTGTGGTCTCTATATCACTCTGTGTCGTGTGTGCGTGCGTGCGTGAGTATGTGTGTGTGTGTGAGCATGCACCCGTTACTGTGTGTGTGTGTGTGTGCATGTGTGTTTGCGTGTGCCTGCACCTGATAGTGTGTTTGTCTGAGTGAGAGAGAGAGCGCGTGTACACGAGAGAGTTTGGTGTGTGTGTTTCTTCATTCTATTTTTGACAACCACCTGTTAATGACATTAAAAAAAAGAACTAGAGGCACTGGACCCCCGACAAGGTTATGTCAGGAAAGGGGGTGGAGGTAAATTCCTGGGGCTTCTGCTAGTATTTTGTTGATTAAAGAATTGTGGCTGCAACACTTCAAAAAAGAAACTCTGCATATAGCCTTGAAGGTGTGACGTAGGTGGAGCAAGATCGAGTAACGGCAAGGGGCAAACCAAATACTCTGCCTCTGCTGACAACTTCAAACCCACGATTTATCCATGGTCAATCTGGGTTTGTGTAGGAGACAGTATTATCTGATTACAGCTAAGCAACTGGACTTGCAGGATCTATTCACAGGGTCTATATCACTTAACGGTAATGTACCCTTGAGCAAGATCCAACCTGTATTGCTTGAGTTAATGCAAAGTCTATTTTAAAGCGGCTATATAAAGCGGCTATGCAAAAGTAAGTGTGACTTCTGTACATTGCCCTAGATGAAGGCGTCCTCTTGGTAGGAGGAAGAAGAAATGGGGACATTTTAGAAATGTACTTGATTTCTTCCATTCTAAAGGTGACATTATTACAATTGTTGCCGGGGAGACAATTTGGGAATGATTCATAAAAACTCAAAATCAAGTTGACTCAAAAGTAAATGTCACTTTCTCCTGTATCGGAAAGTTGAAAGAAAAATGTGATCATGCATGTAAATCTTTTATGCCGCCACTGCCCAATGCAGAACCTTATACAGTGAGTGCAGTGGGGATGGCTGTTACCAGCACATACCGTTCAGATCCTATGTCCTGAAGCACATACTGTACAGTACACAACATAGGCATAAGGACCTCAACACCATACCACAACTCCCGATCAGGGGGAAAGACCTATGTAGTTAGGTCATAGAGGGAATCCAGGGATGACTGTCTCCAAACCTTGCTACGCTGAAAGACAGGAGGAGGGTAATCAGTTAAAGCCAGTCGAAAAACAGTGATCCTGAATTGATTCATTGACTTGTTTAATGTATTTATTGCACAGGGTTTTTCATTAAAAAAATTACGTATACTGTATGAACAAATAATTGTTTAACAAAAATACATGTACTGCTGGTATGTATATCTGGGCCCACATAATAACATATTAGTCTATAAGAATGCAACGCAGGGGTAGTTGTGACTTCTGGTCTGAACTGTGCTTCAACAGAGTTGGTCGTTATGCGACTGGAAACGTTCATTCACGTAGGGAAGTATTCTCCTGTCAGTGACAGAATGCTGCAGTCAGATGTGCTCAGCATTGTGATAAGTAATGAGAGAGACCGGGCCGTGTTCGAATACAGAAATGCATCCTTCCTTCCTTGTTTCCTCAAATATCTTTGAAGTGCATCCTCCCTTCCTTGCGTCCTTGAGGCAAGCAGAGATTTATACGTGATTGGATAGGTGTTAAGAAATGTTACCACCCCATTACTTTCACCAATCCAACTAATTGATATCTCTGATTACTTCCAGGAAGGTAGGAGGGAAGGATGCGTTTCTGAAGTATTAGAAAAGGGTCCTGGACTGCGACTTACTACGAAACTGTAGCAGCAAATTATCTCCATAAGATGGCACTACCAGTCAGAGCTTTGTGGGGCTGCAGTACAGGACAAAATGAGCCCCCCTGATTTAAAAGGCATGCATGGCGAGGATGAATTCTAATGCGTAATATGATTAGACCAGTGTGCGGGGGATTCATACGGGACAAAGTTGGGGTTGGGTTGCGTTGTGCTGTTGTGGTCTATGGATAATACATTACTATTATAAAAAAAGGCTTCAAAGTTGACGAAGAGCTGAAACATGTTGGATGGTCTGGTGTGCTATCTAAGGCTTGGAGAGGTACTTAATGCCTTATTTGGCGAGTATGGCATGGAGTTCTTTCTGAAAATGGGACCTGACACAGGAAATGTAAGGTTTATTATAGGTTAGCTGCTGTATAGCTAGAAGGATTGTATATGGTGTGGTATTAAGGTTTAGTAGGGTACATTGCATTGTGGTGCACTATGTGCTGTCAGTATGGCAGTGCATCTACTCCTCCCTGCCTATGAGCTGCATTATAGCCAGTGGTAATACTGTGCTTCCTTCTCTCTCTGATTATATTAAGGTCCTGGCTGACGCAGAGAGAGATAAGGGGATTGCCACAGGAGGAGCGCCTGCCAGTTCTGTGCACTGTGAAGAACGATTACTCATCAACCTCCTTGTCTCTCTCTCTCTCTCTCTCAATTTTTCTATCACTCACTTAGTGACACACAGACCCTTTCTCTGTTGATTTACTCTATCAACAATTATTTGTCACACTAATCTCGCTCTCACTCATATTTCCCTATCTCAATTTTCTCTAAACAAATTTCCTCTCCCATTTCACCTGACAACATTATCGTTGTGAAGACCGTGTGAAAGAGAAATTACCGTTACTGGAGTTATACCTAGTACTGATGTGCACTGAGTATAATGTTTCAACAGCAGCCTATCAAAAGTAACGGAAATCAAATCAAATGTATTTATAAAGCCCTTTTCACATCAGCAGATGTTACCAAGTGCTTATACAGAAACCCAGCCTAAAACCCCAAACAGCAATCAATGCAGATGTAGAAGCACGGAGGCTAGGAAAACCCCCCTAGAAAGGAACCTATGAAGAAACCTAGAGAGGAGCCAGGCCCTGAGGGGTGGCCAGTCCTCTTCTGGCTGTGCCAGGTGGAGATTATAAGAGCACATGGACATTAAGGCCAGATCGTTCTTCAAGATGTTCAAATGTTCATAGATGACCAGCAGGGTAAAATAATAATCATGGTGGATGTATAGGGTGCAACAGGTCAGCACCTCAGGAGTAAATGTCAGTTGGCTTTTCATAGCTGTGAATTCAGAGGTCTAGACAGCAGGTGCGGTAGAGAGGGAGAAAGGGGGGGGAGTTAAAACTCTAGCAGCAGCACGACAAGGTATCACGTCTGGTGAACAGGTCAGGCTTCCATAGCCACAGGCAAAAGAGAAGAAACTGGATCAGCAGCATGACCAAGTGGACTGGGGACAGCCAGGAGCATACTTAAGTTCACACAGGACACCAGATAAGACAGGATAATTTCACCAGATAGGAAAGAGTAATGCTAGCCCCCCTGCACATTGACAATTGTAGCATAGATACTGGAGGATGAGACAGGAGGGAGGGATCGGGGGACACTGTGGCCCTGTCCAAGGATACCCCCGAACAGGGCCAACCAGGCAGGATATAACCCCACCCACTTTGCCAAAGCACAGCCCCCACACCACTACAGGGATATTAGCAGACCACCAACTTACTACCCGGAGACAAGGCTGAGTATAGCCCACGGATATCTCCTCCACCTCATAAGCCCGAGGGGGTGCAAAACAGGAGAGTAGAGCATTGCAGTAGTCTAATCTAGAAGTGACCAAAGCATGGATTGGCATTTCTGCATACTTTTTGGACAAAACATTTAAGATTTTTGCAATGTTAAAACTTCTTTGGGATAGGGGCGGTATTTTCACGTCCGGATGAAAAGTATGCCCAAAGTAAACTGCCTGTCACTCAGGCCCAGAAGCTAGGATATGCATGTAATTGGTAGATTTAGATAGAAAACACTCTAAAGTTTCTAAAACGGTTAAAATTATGTCAGTGAGTATAGTAGAACTGATATGGCAGGCAAAACCCCGAGGACAAACCACCCCCACCCCCAATTTTTTTAAACCTTACCACTGTTTTCAATGGCTAGTACTCCAATTATAAGCCCAAGTCCTCCCAAATTCCAGTTCCTAGGGCTTCCACTAGATGTCAACAGTCTTTAGAAAGAGTTTCAGGCTGGTTTTTGGAAAAACGAGCCAGAAATTGTAGTTTTTATAGGTGGCTCCCATTTTGGCTGTAGTGTTTCCAAGCGCGTGGAGGAAAGCTTGTTCTTTCTTATTTATCTCCGGTAAAGACAATAACGATTCTCCGTCTTAAATGTTATTGTTTATTTGCATATTAGGATACCTAAGGTTTGACTATAAATGTTGTTTGACTTGATTGGGAAAGTTTATTAGTAACGTTTGGGATTCATTTGTATGCATTTTGATGGAGGGAAACTGAGTCGATTATTGACTGAAGTGCGCCAGCTAAACTGAGTTTTTATGGATATAACAAAGGACATTATCGAACAAAAGGACCATTTGTAATGTAACTGGGACCTTTTGGAGTGCCAACAGAAGAAGATCTTCAAAGGTAAGGCACATAGTATATTGCTATTTCTGACTTTCGTGTCGCAACTCCCTGGTTGGAAATGATTTGTTATTTATTTGTGTGCTGGGCGCTGTGCTCAGATAATCGCATGGTTTGCTTTCACCGTAAAGCATTTTTGAAATTTGACACGGCGGCTGGTTTAACAACAAGGTATGCTTTATTTTGATGTATTGCACTTGTGATTTCATGAAAGTTTAATATTTATAGTAATTTAATTTGAATTTGGTGCTCTGCCATTTCACCGGATGATGTCGAGGTGTCCCGCTAGCGGCACGCCTATCCCAAATTAAGAAGATGGAAAATCTGACCTTGAAATATTCTTGTTCGTCAAAAGAGAGATCAGTTTTATTTGAGACGACTGTACAGCCAACAAGATTAATTGTCGTATCAAACAGCAGATTTCTTTGTTTCTTGGGACCTAGAACTAGCATAACGGTTTTGTCCGAGTTTAAAAGTAAAACATTTGCCGTCTTCCACTTCCTTATATCTGAAACACAGGCTTCCTTGGTAGGCTTCACCATGTTCAAAATGTACAGCTGTGTGTCGTCCATATAGCAGTGAAAGTTGATATTGTGTTTCCAAATCACATCACCAAGATGTAGAATATTTCCTGAAAACAATAGTGGTCCTAGAACGGAACCTTAAGGAACACCGAAACTTACCATTGATTTGTCAGAGGACAAACCATCCACAGAGACAAACTAATATCTTTCTGATAGATAAGATCTAAACCAGGCAATAACTTTTCTGTGTAGACAAGCGATTATCAACTTTTATCTGGAGCAGATGGTCGAGGGGCACGAACATAATTACAAATAATTTGTAGACTGCAAATTGACCGCAAGAATCCCAAACAGATTTAACGATTGACTAAAACATAATAATTTCAAACCTTGCTTACATTTGTATAAGATCACGTGTCTCTATATTATGGGTAAGAATACTTGGGAACAGACATCTTAAATTAAGATCACTTGGAGCTGATTTCCTGGTGTTTTTGCAGTCTTATGTCCAACAATGAAAATTCCACATACCAAAAAATATGTGTACACTACCGGTCAAAGGTTTTAGAACACCTACTCATTCAAGGGTTTTTCTTTATTTTTACTATTTTCTACATTGTAGAATAATAGTGGAGACATCAAAACTATGAAATAACACATATGGAATCATGTAGTAACCAAAAAACCTGTTAAACAAATCCAAATATATTTTGTTTGAGATTCTTAAAATCAAATACAATTTGAATCAAATACAAAGACGTTCAGTCTTTGGATAACAAAGTTGATGAGCTTAGAGCAAGGATTTCTTTCCAGAGAGACATCGGGGCCTGTAACATACTTTGTTTCACGGAAACATGGCTCTCTCGGGATACTCTGTCGGAGTCAGCACGGTAGCATTCGCGGGAAACTGAAAGCGCGAACCACCGCATTTAACAATGGCAAGGCGACTGGTAATATGGCAGAATATAAACAGTGTAGTCATTCACTCTGCAAGGCAATCAAACAAGCTAAACGTCAGTATAGAAACAAAGTGGAGTCGCAATTCAACAGCTCAGACATGAGACGTATATGGCAGGAACTACAGACAATCACGGACTACAAAAAGAAAACACTCACCTCTGTCATCATGAAGTGCTTTGAGAGACTAGTCAAGGATCATATCACCTCTACCTTACCTGCCACCCTAGACCCACTTCAATTTGCTTACCTCACCAATAGATCAACATACGATGCAATGGCCTTCACTCTACACACACGATGTCACGCCCTGGCCTTAGTATTTTGTGTTTTCTTTATTATTTTGGTCAGGCCAGGGTTTTTTTGTAGGTTATGGGATTGTGGTTTAGTGAAGTAGTCTAGGTAAGTCTATGGTTGCCTAGAGTGGTTCTCAATCAGAGGCAGGTGTTTATCGTTGTCTCTGATTGGGAACCATATTTAGGCAGCCATATTCTTTGAGTGTTTCGTGGGTGATTGTTCCTGTCTCTGTGTTTGTTGCACCAGATAGGGCTGTTTCGGGTTTTCACGGTTCTTGTTTTTGTATATTGTTCATTTATCATCTTGATTAAAGATGTATAAAGATAACCACGCTGAATTTTGGTCCTCCTCTCCTTCGACGGAATCGTAACACACGAGGAATCGTACATACACAAATGTAAGCAAGGTTTGAAATGATTATGTTTTAGTCAAACACATCTGTTTGGACTTCTTGCGGTCAATTAGTATTCGACAAATTATTTGTAATCATGTTCCTCCAGAAAAAAGTTGATGATCCCTGGTCTACACAGAATAGTTATTGCCTGGTTCAGATCTTATATATCAGATATATATAAAAAAAATTCTCTGAAAACTTGGGGGGACAAATGTAACCACCAGTTGACGAACCCTGTGGTAGACCCATTAGGGTTTCCAAACTCTCCAAAAGAATGTGGTTGTCGATGGTGTCAAAAGCCACACTAAGTTCTAGGAGCAGGAGAACAGATGCAGAGCCTTGGTCTAATTTACCACCTTCCCGAGTGCAGTCTCAGTTCAATGACTGGTCTAAAACCAGACTGTACTGTTTCGTATACATTATTTGTTTTCGGGAAGGCAGTGAGTTGCTGTGCAACAGCTTTTTCTAAATAGTTTTAGAGGAATGGGAGATTCAACATACTCTAGGCTGACAGTTTTTTTACATTTTCGGGGTCAAGGTTTGGGTTTTTCAGGAGAGGCTTTATTTCTACCACTTTTAGTGAGTTTAGCGCGCATCTGGAGGATAGGGAGCTGTTTATTATGTTCAACAAACTAGGGCACTAAAATGTATTTAAGGACCATCAATTTGATAATAGTTGCTATTATGCAATTGTTTCTAGTTGCCACCAGATGGCGGCATATCGCCACAACCTCCTATATTTTTTTACTAACTTACTATCTAGCTAGCTAATGGCATTTATAATCCACTTCTTCAATCAGATTGTTAACTAACTAGCAAATATATTAAAGCTGCCTGATAAAGCTAGCCAGTTTATAGTAAAGCTAGGATGAATGTCTGAGGCTAGCTAACGCAATAGCGGCTGTCAATGCAATGGCTGGTCTGGAGTTCATCTGAAATGTACCGTTATACACTATATGACAAAAAGTACGTGGACACCTGTTCGTCGATCATCTCATTCCAAAATCATGGGCATTAGTATGGAGTGGGTCCCCTTTTGCTGCTATAACAGCCTCCACTCTTCTTGGAAGGCTTTCCACTAGATGTTGGAGCATTGCTGCGGGGACTTGCTTCCATTCAGAAACAAGAACATTACTGAGGTGGGTGATTAGGCCTGGCTCACAGTCTGCATTCCAATTAATCCCAAAGGTGTACGATGGGGTTGAGGTCAGGGCTCTGTGCAGGCCAGTCAGGTTCTTCCATACAGATTTCGACAAACCATTTCTGTATGGACCTCACTTTGTGCACGGGGGCATTGTCATGCTGAAACAGGAAAGGGCCTTCCCCAAACTGTTGCCACAAAGTTGGAAGCACAGAACCATCTAGAATGTCACTGTATGCTGTAGAGTTAAGATTTCCCTTCACTGCAACTAAGGGGCCTAGCCTGAACAATGAAAAACAGCCCCGGACCATTATTCCTCCTCCAACAAACTTTACAGTTGGCACTGTGCATTGGGGCAGGTAGAGTTCTCCTGGCATCCGCCAAACCCAGATTTGTCCGTCAGACTGCCAGATGGGGAAGCGTGATTCATCACTCCAGAGAACACATTTCCACTGCTCAAGAGTCTAATGACGACAACATTTACACCACTCCAGCCGACACTTGGCATTGCATATGGTGATCTTAGGCTTGTGTGCGGCTGCTCGACCATGGAAACCCATTTCATGAAGCTCCCAACGAACAGTTCTTGTACTGATTTTGCTTCCATAGGCAGGTTGGAACTCAACAGTGTGTTGCATCTAAGGACATACAATTTTAACCCGCTTGTGTGGCCTACCAATTTGGGGCTGCTCCTAGACGTTTCCACTTCACAATAACAGCACTTACAGTTGACCGGGGCAGCTCTAGCAGGGCAGGAATTTAACGAACTGGAAAGGTGGCATCAATGACGTTGCAATGTTGAAAGTCACTAAGCTCTTCAGTAAGGTCATTATACTGCCAATGCTTGTCTATGGAGATTGCATGGCTGTGTGCTCAATGTTAAACACCTGTCAGCAACGGGTGTGGGTGAAATAGCCGAATCCACTAATTGCAACTTGGCTATCCTTACCAAAAGGCGATAGTTCTCTTGTATATTAAGAGTACAGAGACTGCAATGAGAAGGCATAATGTTACTTAGCATTTTTTTGGGCCGGAGGACGTCCTGCAGATCTATGTCCAGATAAAACGTCCGGGGTAAAAAAGTTACATTTAAAAAAGTAGTGTGAGGACAAAACTAAGACCTTGGTAAACATATATACAACGTTTGATTAAATAGTAATTAGGAGTTTATAAGTTTGGCAGGTAGCCAAGTAGCAACAAAGGGAACAGCAGTACGGAGACAATTCAGAAGTGCATTGCGTCACGTGAAAAAGGGAATGTCCGTCCAACCATTGCAGGAGACACAAAATGGCCGTCCAGCCACTCAACAAAGTATTTTATTTCCCCAAAGGATCATTTAGCTGGCCAGGTGTTCAACCACACCTCCCTAATTGGATTTCACAACAGGAACGGACATCAATTGAATGCCCGACAGCCTCAAGACACGACAGGACACCTCACCGGACTGAATGGCTCCAGCCATTCTACACTGAAGCTAAATTAAGATGACCCTGGATGGCCCCATCACATGTGGGAACCTGTCACTCAGCAGATTGGCTTGTTGGTGTGAAAGAGATACAACTGGCTGAGACGCATGTCCCTAATTCACCCTGCGGCCAAATGTATTCATAGTGCGACTGCCTGGCACTGCTGGTAGACTTGGCTGAACGTTTCTGGTGTCATCTTTTTTACTTTATGTAAATAGAGTGAAATGCACACTGCTCTAGTCCTGGCTATTAGAAACACTTACAGCGCCTTCAGAAAGTATTCACACCCGTTGACTTTTTCCACATTTTGTTGTGTTACAGCCTGAAATTGATTACACTTAGATTTGGTTGTCCCTGGCCTACACACAATACTCCATAATTATCAAAGAGGAATTATGTTTTTAGACATTTTTACAAATGAATTCAAACGGAAAAGCTGAAATGTCTTGAGTCGAAAAGGGTTCAACCCCTTTGTTATGGCAAGCCTAAGAAAGTTTAGGAATAAAAATGTGCTTAACAAGTCACATAATAAGCTGCATGGACTCATTGTGTGCAAAAACAGTGTAAACGTATTTTAAATGAGTACCTCATCTCTGTACACCAAACATACAGATAGTTTTAAGGTCCCTCAGTCGAACAGTGAATTTCAAACACAAATTCGACCACAAAGACCAGGGAGGTTTTCCAATGCCTCGCAAAGAAGGGCACCTATTGGTAGATGGGTAAGGGAAAAAAAGCAGACATTGAATATCTCCATATACACTATATAATGTATGTAAATGAGATATTTATGCATTTAATGTTCAATGTGCAAAAATGTCTAAAAACATGTTTCCACTTTGTCATCTTTGTGTGAGGAAAAAAAAAATCAGGCTGTAACAATAAATGTGGAATCAGTCAAGGGGTATGAATACTTTCTAAAGGCACAGTATGTAGCCTCGTAGCTGGCGACGGTAGATAGAGGATGAGTCATATAGACAGAGAGGTAGAACCGCCCTTCCTCTCAACTGGTGTCCCCAGAGAAATAATCAGATGGCAGCATACTGTAATACTTCTGTTCAGAGGTTGCCACTAATGTTCAGACAAAGTGATGTTCACTTTTCCATGCTCTCCCCAATCTTTGGCCAGTGCACTTAAAGCTGCAGAAGTAACAGAAGTCTGGCAACAGAACATTCTTTTTTCAAACCGGCAATGTATGCAGACAACTCCATGTGAAACTTAAAATGATCTACAATTTTCTTTATTTTACTTGAGCCTTTTTCAATTTGAATGAATAAAGATATTAGAATTTAATTTAAATGATTCAGTCTTTGATTCCGTTAAAAGGGAAAACTGAACTATCCCATAACCTGTCTATATGGTACAACTTCCTGTGGTAAATAAAGGAATGTGTTTGGGGGAAGTTGAGACGTCAGTCATCATTAGCATGCCTTGGACCCAGTCAATAATTAATTCCAGCCACAACATTGAAGATATTGGTGTGGTGCTCCAAAAAGATCCCAAAGCTGTTAGGTCTATTATTGTGGTACCATAACAACAATAATTAGGGTCATCTAGAAGGAAAGGCTTATGTTTAGCACCATCGAGCCACAAATAGTAAAGAGCCCAGATCAGGGTTATGAAATGTGCTTAGTTGTGATCTTATAGGTTGGATGGGACTGCGTGACTGTTGCCAATGCCAAGGATTTTACCCTCCTCCATCAATGGGGCTTTTGTCATTCCTGTGCAAAATGTGTACTTGGCAAAATAGTTAATACAACAATAATCAATAATCCGTTTTGGCCAGTGTTAACCTCTTACACTGTATATAACTAAATGTAATTCAAACCAGGGTGTCTGTAGTGACGCTTCTAGCACCGAGATGCAGTGCCTTAGACCGCTGCGCCACTCGGGGGCCCAATGTAGCCTCGCTATTGTTATTTTACTGCTGCTCATTAATTATCTGTTACTTTTATTTTTTATTTTATTTTCTTAAAACTGCATTATTGGTTAAGGTCTTGTGAGTAAGCATTTCACTTTAAGGTCTAATACACCTGTTGTATTCGGCGCACGTTACAAATTAAATTTGATTTGGCTTGAACGAATGATCTCCGCATGTGTGGTTCCCACCGTGAAACATGGAGGAGGAGGTGCCTTCCTGGTGACACTGTCTGTGATTTATTAGGAATTCAAGACACACTTAACCAGCATGGCTACCACAGCATTCTGCACCAATACGCCATCCCATCTGGTTTGCGCTTAGTGGGACAATCATTTGTTCTTCAACAGGACAATGACCCAACACCCCTCCAGGCTGTTTAAGGGCTATTTGACCAAGAAGGAGGGTGATGGAGGGCTGCATCAGATGACCTGGCCTCTACAATCATCCGACCTCAACCCAATTGAGAGAGTTTGGGATGAGTTGGACCACAGAGTGAAGGAAAATCAGCCAATAAGTGCTCAGCATATGGGGAAACTCCTTCAAGACTGTTGGAAAAGCATCCCAGGTGAAGCTGGTTGAGAGAATGCCAAGAGTGTGCAAAGCTGTCATCAATGCAAAGAGTGGCTACTTGGAAGATTCCATATGTGTTATTTCATCGTTTATGATGTCTTCCCTATTATTCTACAGCGTAAAAAAAACTACCTTGAATGAGTAGTTTAAAAAAATGACTGGTACTGTATAAGCAAAAAGATCAATCGAAAACGGTGCCAGAACCACGCAGGTCCCTAAAACAGCGGACTTTACATCCATTTTTTAGTGTTAAATTTAACACTATTAGAGTTGATGTAACACTTGCATTTTTTCTCACTCTCAACTCCAACTTTACAGTCGACCCCCTGAGTGACCATTGCTCTCAAATTCAGCCATATGGAACAACAATAGCCGTGTGCAACCAGATGCAGTGCTATGAAATTGCCAATTGGGGTTGTGCACTGACCATGCCATTCTTATTGACCTCAGCAGATAAGAGGCCACACTGGCTGGACCGAAGTATCACTGGACAGTCTCTCACTGGACAGAACTACTTGGCGTTCACAAGGCAAATAGTGTCTAATGTCCATCTCACCTCTCTCTCTCATACTCCCTCCTCAGCATCATTGTTCTTCCTCCTGTCCACCCTCCTCCTTACTCGCCCTCTCTTTTCCACCCTCCTCGCTTCGTCTAGGAATCTGTTACTCTCTCTCATCCAACATCTTCTGTTCAAACTCTCTGTTCTCTCCGAAACCTTTAAGCAGAATTAGCATTAGAAAATATATTTCTGATTTGGTTCATTTGATCATTATTATGGATAAGTGAAAAGACACTTTCACCTTTTTTTATCAAGGTATTTACAAAAAATCTAGAAAAAAGTACATTTTTCTTTAATGTGACAACTTATGCTTATGAAGTATTTGCCATATCAATATAATGTGAAGTCTACTGTATGTTCAGTATCATATAACCACCTTGCATTTTTTTGTTTTATTTCCCCAATGGTCTTTGCTTTATATACAGTGCCTTCAGAAAGTATTCATACCCCATCCACATTTTGCTGTGTTACAGCCTGAATTCAAAATGTGTTAAATAGTTTTTGTTCTCTCACCCATCTACACACAATGCCTCATAATTACAACATGACATCTTTTTAGACATTTATGCAAATGTATTGGCAATGACATACAGAAATATCTCATTTACAAAGTATTATACCACTTTGCTATGACACTCTAAATTGAGCTCAGGTGCATCCAATTTCCTTTGATCATCCTTGAGACGTCCCTACAACTTGATTGGAGTCCACCTGTGACCAATTAAATTATTTGGAAATGATTTAGAAAGAAACACACCTGTCTATATAAGGTCCCACAGTTGACAGTGTACAGTATGTCAGAGCAGAACCTATACCATGAATTCCAAGGAACTGTCTGTAGATCTCAAAAATATAATTGTGATGAGGCATATACAGTATCTGAGGAAGGGTATAGAACAATTTCAATAGCACAGTGGTCATCGTCATTGGGAAATTGAAAAAATATGGTACTACCTAGACTCTGCCGAGAGCTGGCCGTCTGACCAAACTGAGCAACCGGGCAAGAAGAACATTGGTCAGGGAGGTGACCAAGAACCCAATGACCACTCTGATAGAACTACATAGTTCCTTCACTGAGATGGGAGAAATCAAATCAAAGTTTTTGTCATGTGCGCTGAATACAACCGGTGTAGACCTTACAGTGAAAGGCTTACTTACAGGCTCTAACCAATAGTGCAAAAAAGGTATTAGGTGAACAATAGGTAAGTAAAGAAATAAAACATCAGTAAAAAGACAAGCTATGTACAGTAGCGAGACTATAAAAGTAGCGAGAATACATACAGACACTGTTAGTCAGGCTGATTGAGGTAGTATGTACATGTAGGTATGGTTAAAATGACTATGCATATGATGAACAGAGAGTAGCAGTAGCGTAAAAGAAGGGTTGGCGTAAAAGAAGGGTTGGCAGATAGCCCGGTTAGCCAATGTGCGGGAGCACTGGTTGGTCGGCCCAATTGAGGAAGTATGTACATGAATGTATAGTTAAAGTGACTATGCATATATGATTAAAAAAAGAGAGTAGCAGCAGCATAAAAAGAGAGGTTTGGGGGGGGGGTACACAATGCAAATAGTCCGGGTAGGCATTTGATTACCTGTTCAGGAGTCTTATGGCTTGGGGGTAAAAACTGTTGAGAAGCGTTTTTGTCCTAGACTTGGCACTCCGGTACCGCTTGCCATGCAGTCGTAGAGAGAACAGTCTATGACTGGGGTGGCTGGGGTCTTTGACAATTTTTAGGACCTTCTTCTGACACCGCCTGGTGTAGCGGTGGTGTAGCGGTCCTGGGTGGCAGGCAGCTTAGCCCCAGTGATAGACTGGGCCGTACGCACTACCCTCTGTAGTGCCTTGCGGTCAGAGGCCGAGCAATTGCCGTACCAGGCAGTGATGCAACCAGTGCTCTCGATGTTGCAGCTGTAGAACCTTTTGAGGATCTCAGGACCCATGACAAATCTTTTTTGTTCCCTGAGGGGGAATAGGCTTTGTCGTGCCCTCTACATGACTGTCTTGGTGTGTTTGGACCATTCTAGTTTGTTGTTGATGTGGACACCAAGGAACTTGAAGCTCTCAACCTGCTCCACTACAGCCCCGGCGATGAGAATGTGGGTGTGTTCGGTCCTCCTTTTCCCGAGGTCAACAATCATCTCCTTATTCTTGGTTACATTGAGGGATAGGTTGTTATTCTAGCACCACCCGGCCAGGTATCTGACCTCCTCCCTATAGGCTGTCTCATCGTTGTCAGTGATCAGGCCTACCACTGTTGTGTCGTCTGCAAACTTAATGATGGTGTTGGAGTCATGCCTGGCCATGCAGTCGTGGGTGAACAGGGAGTACAGGAGGGGACTGAGCATGCACCCCTGGGGAGCTCCAGTGTTGATGATCAGCGTGGCAGATATGTTGCTACCTACCCTCACCACCCAGGGACGGCCCGTCAGGAAGTCCAGGATCCAGTTGCAGAGGGAGGTGTTTAGTTCCAGGGTCCTTAGCTTAGTGATGAGCTTTGAGGGTACTATGGTGTTGAACGCTGAGCTGTAATCAATGAGTAGCATTCTCACATAAGTGTTCCTTTTGTCCAGGTGGGAAAGGGCAGCGTGGAGTGCAATAAAGATTGCATCATCTGTGGATCTGTTTGGGCGGTATGCAAATTGGAGTGGGTCTAGGATTTCTGGGATAATGGTGTTGATGTGAGCCATGACCAGGTTTTCAAAGCACTTCATGGCTACAGACGTGAGTGCTACGGGTCAGTAGTCATTTCAGCAGGTTACCTTAGTGTTCTTGGGCACAGGGACTATGGTGGTCTGCTTGAAACATGTTGGTATTACAGACTCAGTCAGGGACAGGTTGAAAATGTAAGTGAACACAACTTGCCAGTTGGTTTGCCAATGCTCGAAGTACACGTCCTGATAATTCGTCTGGCCCTGCAGCCTTGTGAATGTTGACCTGTTTAAAGGTGTTACTCACATCGGCTACAGAGAGAGTGATCACACAGTCATCCGGAACAGCTGCCCCTTTGCACTCTCATGCATGCTTCAGTGTTGCTTGCCTCGAAGCGAGCATAGAAGTGATTTAGCTCATCTGGTAGGCTCGTGTCACTGGGCATCTCGCGGCTGTGCTTCCCTTTGTATTGTGTAATAGTCCTGCCACATCCGACAAGTTTCGGAGCTGGTGTAGTACGATTTAATCTTAGTCCTGTATAGACGCTTTGCCTGTTTGATGGTTAATCTGAGGGCATAGCGGGATTTCTTATAAGTGTCTGGGTTAGAATCCCGCTCCTTAAAGGGGCAGCTCTACCCTTTAGCTCAGTGCAGATGTTGCCTGTAATCCATGGCTTCTGGTTGGGGTATGTACGTACGGTCACTGTGGGGACGACGTCATCAATGCACTTATTGATGAAGCCTGTGACTGATGTGGCGTACTCCTCTTTTCGATCATAAGAGACAGTGGCAGAAACATTATGTACAAAATAAGTTACAAATAACGTGATAAAACACACACAATAGCACAATTGGTTGAGAGCCCGTAAAACTGCAGCCATCTCCACCGGCGCCATTATGTCCCATAACCTGCCAGAAGCACAACAGTCTCTCCAGCACTTTACCAATCTCGGCTTTATGGGAGAGTGGCCAGACGGAACAACTCCTGAGAAAAAGGCAAATGACAGCACACCTGCAGTTTGCAAAAATGCACATGAAAAACTCTGAGCACATAAGGCAAAAGATTCTTTGGTCAGATGAGACAAAAATCGTACTCTTTGGCCTGATTGCAAGGCGCCATGTCTGGAGAAAACCAGGCACAACTCATCACCCACCTATCACCATCCCTACCGTGAAGCACGGTGGTGGTAGCATCATGGTGTGTTGGGAAATCTGTTATGAATGTACTGTAATGTTTTAAAAATTGTATAACTGCCTTAATTTGCCGGACCACAGGAAGAGCAGCTTCTGACTTGGCAGCAGCGAATGGAGATCCATAATAAATACAAAATACGAATGGTATGGAGATACTTTTCAGCGACAGGGACTGGGAGACTGGCAAGGATAGAGGGAACAATGAATGGAACCAAATACATGCAAATCATTGATGAGACCTCGTACCGGACAACAATTTTTTCTACAACGAGTCGGGCGCAAAGGACTTACTTCAGATACCCTCATCCCCATCATTCGCATGAGAAAGAAACATCGGATCCTTACAAGACCGGTGAGTGGGTAATCTGCCTCTACCATCAGTCAGTCCTATTAGCCAACGTACAATCATTGGATAACAAAATAGACAAACTACGATCACGAATATCCTACCAACGGGACAATAAAAACGGTAATATCTTATGTTTCACCGAGTCGTGGCTGAACAATGACATGGATAAAATACAGCTGGCAAGATTTATGCTGGATTGGCAAAATAGTACAGCTAACTCCAGTAAGAGAAGGGGTGGCAGCCTGTGTATATTTGTAAACAACAGCTGGTGCACAAAATCTAATATTATGGAAGTCTCAAGGTTTTTTGCTCGCCTGAGGTTGAGTATACCATGATAAGCTGTAGACCACACTATTTACCAAGAGAGTTTTCATCTATATTCTCCGTAGCTATCTAGTTACCACCACAAACCGATGCTGTCACTAAGTCCGCACTCAATGAGCTGTATAAGGGCATAAGCTAAAAGGAAAATGCTCATCCAGAGGCTGCGCTTCTAGTGGCCGGGGACTTTAATGCAGGGAAATTTAGATCTGTTTTACCTCATTTCTACCAGCATGTTAAATGTGCAACCAGAGGGGGAAAAAAACTCTAGACCACCTTTACTCCACACACAGAGACGCGTACAAAGCTCTCCCTCACCCTACATTTGGCAAATCTGACCATCATTTTATCCTCCTGATTTCTGCTTACAAGGAAAAACCTAAGCAAGAAGCACCAGTGACTCGGTCAATAAAGAAGTGGTCAGATGACGCAGATGCTAAGCTACAGGACTGTTTAAAAAAAATCCTTCTCTCTACTATTATTCTGACATTTCACTTTCTTAAAATAAACTGGTGATCTTAACTGACCTAAGACATGGGGATTTTTACTAGGATTAAACGTCAGAAATTGTGAAATACTGAGTTGAAATGTATTTGGCTAAGGTGTATGTAAACTTCTGACTTCAACTGTGTATTACATATTGTAAATATATGCTCATAAACATCTGTATTATACTCAAAACAAATTGAATGCTTGGGTGTTCTTGGGCAAAGGTGTGTCCAAAGCTATGTAGGGAAATAACAGAACCTGAGAAAGGGTACATATGGATGTCTGTAAAAGAAAGCCAAGAAGAATCAAGAAAATGGTTGACCGTGAGAACCTGTAGGAGTGGAGGGATATTTAAACAAAGGGGTGAGAGAGACAGGGAGAGGAAGAGTTAAAATGATCCTCCTAGCGCAAATCCTTTTCAATCTGATCAGTGTTTGGGGATGGACTAACCAGCTTGGGACTGTAGCTTGTGACCAGGTAAGGAAATGTATTCACCCTAAAAAACACTTATTACTCCTTGATGGTTGCACTTTTTTTTGTAAATATACAAATCTAAAAAGGTATTTTTGGATTACCTTCAGGATAATCTGCTTTGCTTTGTCCAAACGGTTGAGAGCCTGGCTATAACTGTATTTTAGAAACAGAGAGTTGAGTCTTTCGGATTGAAAGTAAATGTCTCTAAAGTTGTAGGGTGCTGTTCTTACTCTCTGGTGAAGTCTTGGATTCAGAAGAAAAAGGTAGTATAAAACAATGTGCTCAAATTTGTAGGCTTAGCTTTTATTGATCTCACTCACTGTAGAAGAGTGTTAGTAATTGTCAAGACACTTTACCTGGGACTCTACGAATGCCAATAATATGTCACTTGAAATAGGTAAATGTTTTTCATGTAAATCCATTCTACAATAGACAGATTTTCCATAGGATCAAATGTGATATTTCAACTTTAGTATATGATCTGAAATTGTCCCGGCAAACTAAGTCCTACAAATAGATAAGTTGCGACTGCTTATTTAGGAATAAAATCATTCCTTTGGAGTAACCAAATGTATTGCTGCAATTGTGTATGTTTGTTTTCAAGCTGCATTGGGATTTGGATTGTGTATTATTTATTACTATTGGTAATTTGTCCATTTTCAACATGTATGGTCATTTCTGAAATCTTGTTTGTCAACTGCCTATTTTCTCAAGTTCATACTGTGGTATTGTGATTATGCTTCAATAGATATAGAATAGAGAAGTCGATTCAAATGTCAAGAAGAACCCTTTTGAAACCCTTTTTTCTAAAAGTGTAATGCTAAATCGCAACATGATGATTGACTAGCGATACTGAATAGAGAATGTGTCCGAAATAATTGGATAACAAGGTATTTCCCCAGTACATAAACACTTCCACTGTGCCAAGTCGGGTTTGGATAGTGCTAGTTACAGAGTCAATGGGAACTTAGAGTTTGAAGTCAGACCATCACCTTGGTTGTGTTAACGGGAATATTCACCACTATAGGCATATTTCTCAGTCCAATGACTTCTTTCAGCTGTTCTCTGGATGGGTTTGTGGCCACATGCTTGTGTCGAGGTCATGACATGACCTTTGACACAGGCCCACCTTTGACAACTTACTTGTGGTGATACAGAACCAATTATTTATTTGTTGCAGATATGTTTTATTCTTCATAAGAATACTGTATTTCACAAGTTATTTTTAGAACGAAAGATTGAAAGGAAACACTGTCATTATTTTAGATAATTTCCTGTCCTCTGTGGATTACAATGAAACATTGGCTCTTCTGCAGCTTCTACTAATCTATGGTCAGATTAAGTGTCTTACTTTTATTCATAAGGCATGGTATGCAGTTGTACAGGAGACACATGTCCTGCAGGATCCTGATACTGTAGCTGCCCAGCGGTGAACGTCACATCGTGTCATGGTTGAGGTTAAGTCGGGCACAACTTTTAGACCTTTGCTTTAACCCTTGCAGTGAGGTTAACACGGCTCAGCCTATTTATATGAAGTGTTATCAGCAAGCATGTTTAACAAGCCAAAATGAAGGGTCTGTTGATCACATGTTCCTGTTACTAATGTTTAAAAATTCCAGTTAACAAAACACTTGTTGGAAACAGCATGGGTCCCACTTAGACTGTGTTTTCATAATTACATGGATGGACCAGTCTGTGGTGGTACACTGTAATTGTGCTACACAGTCGGGGGTAGCACACAGGGGTATGGTACAGTGGTGCCCAGAGAATGAATAAGAGCCACACTGTACTAGTTAAAGGGTCAACTCCACCATTTTTCAACCTCATTTTCATTATCTCCAGCACAATAGAAGTGTCAACATGTGAAAATGGCACATTTCTAAGGTTTGTAGAAAAAAATATAAAGTAAAAAATGACAATCAAAAGTTAAAAAGTTTTAAAAACAGTGACTTTCAAACACTGAGATTTGCGGTGACATGGGGAGCAAGAGAATACCCTCCCTTGGACTGGAAACTGTTGCAGGTTTAGCAGGTTTTGAAAATCACAGTTTTTTTAAAAACTTTTAATCCTGCCCTGTGATGTCACAGAGAAGCATTTTTAGGGGGACTTTTTAACCACAGATCATAGAAACGAGCTGTTTCACATATGCAGACACTGGTTTGGTGCTGGAGATTATGAATATGAGGTTGAAAAGTGACAGAATTGTCCTTTCAGTGATGAGCGCAAAAGGTTTTAAGGTTTTATTTCTATTTCTACACAGTTAATGTGCTAAGTATATACCCATAATATAATATATTATATGTTCTAAACCCATGAAGTGATATATTGTACAATTTTAAAACTTTAATTTAGATTTAGGTTAAAGGAAATTGTGTACCATTCTTAGCACCTATAGTATACTGAACACTTATTCCATGACATTATTTGTGGAGTGCAAATATTTGCAAATACTCTGTGAGCAGTTATATTCTAGCGTATTCTATATATTGCGTCAAGGTTAACCCTCGTCTCCTCTCTACTCTTTCTAATTGATCACAGGCTTTCATTAGTCTCGTTCAAGCAACAGGGAGAATCACTGTGCCAAGTTTACATGCCAATCAGCCATGTTCAATACGCATGACGTGGGGCATGAGGCAAGCACAGCAGGGCACGAGGAGGAAAAGCTTCTTATAAAAACAACAGGACAGGGCATATAGAGACGTCAACCCACGTCTGGCCTGAATTGGCTTGTGGCCTGTAGACTGGCCCAGCTTCTCTGACCCATGTGATAATGATGCTTTGACTTTCTGAAGTGAGCAGGCCAGGGCCAATCCTCTGCCCTGCCATCAGGTTTTAATCCTGGGAATCCTATTAGTGAGTCAACCTTTAGAGGAGGAAAGTCCCTCCGGGTCAGAAGACTTTGACTTGCCAAGGCTTGGGAAGATTCTTTGTGCGTAGGTAATCACCCAAAACAATAACATTTTGTCATTCCATTGACTTATTAAAGGGATACTTCAGGATTTTGCCAATGAGGCCCTTTTATCTTTGATGTAATGTCCTTAAAACAAGTCAAAATGAGGCTCAGTAGTGTGTGTGGCCTCCACGTGCCTGTATGACCTCCCTACAACGCCTGGGCATGCTCCTGATGAGGTGGCGGATGGTCTCCTGAGGGATCTCCTCCCAGACCTGGACTAAAGCATACGCCAACTCCTGGACAGTCTGTGGTACAACGTGGCGTTGGTGGATGGAGCGAGACATGATGTCCCAGATGTGCTCAATTGGATTCAGGTTTGGGGAACGGGCGGGCCAGTCCATAGCATCAATGCCTTCCTCTTGCAGGAACTGCTGACACAGTCCAGCCACATGAGGTCTAGCATTGTCTTGCATTAGGAGGAACCCAGTGCCAACCGCACCAGCATATGGTCTCACAAGGGGTCTGTGGATCTCATCTCGGTACCTAATGGCAGTCAGGCTACCTCTGGCGAGCACATGGAGGGCTGTGCGGCCTCCCAAAGAAATGCCACCCCACACCATGACTGACCCACCGCCAAACCGGTCATGCTGGAGGATGTTGCAGGCAGCAGAACGTTCTCCACGGCGTCTCCAGACTGTCACGTCTGTCACATGTGCTCAGTGTGAACCTGCTTTCATCTGTGAAGAGCACAGGGCGCCAGTGGCAAATGCCAACCGTCCTGCATGGTGTTGGGCTGTAAGCACAAAACCCACCTGTGGACGTCGGGCCCTCATACCACCCTCATGGAGTCTGTTTCTGACCGTCTGAGCAGACACATGCACATTTGTGGCCTGCTGGAGGTCATTTTGCAGGGCTCTGGCAGTACTCCTCCTGTACCTCCTTGCACAAAGGCGGAGGTAGCGGTCCTGCTGCTGGGTTGTTGCCCTCCTACGGCCTCCTCCACGTCTCCTGATGTACTGGCCTGTCTCATGGTAGCGCCTCCATGCTCTGGACACTATGCTGACAGACACAGCAAACCTTCTTGCCATAGCTCGCCTTGATGTGCCATCCTGGATGAGCTGCACTACCTGAGCCACTTGTGTGGGTTGTAGACTCCGTCTCATGCTACCACCTGCAGAACCACTCCTTTATTGGGGGTGTCTTGCTAATTGCCTATAATTTCCTATAATTTCCACCTGTTGTCTATTCCATAACTCCAACTCCATTGACTTGGAGTTACATTGTGTTGTTTAAGTGTTCCCTTTATTTTTTTGAGCAGTGTATAATTTTGATTTTAGATTCTTCTAAGTAGCCATCCTTTGCATTGATTACAGCTTTGCACACTCTTGGCATTCTCTCAACCAGCTTCAACTGGAATGCTTTTCCAACAGTCTTGAAGGAGTTCCCACATATGCTGAGCCCTTGTTGGCTGCTTTTCCTTCACTCTGCTGTCCCATTCATCCCAAACCATCTCAACCAGGTTGATGTCGGGTGATTTTAGAGGCCAAGTCATCTGATGCAGCACTCCATCACTCTCCTTCTTGGTCAAATAGCCCTTACACAGCCTGGAGATGTGTTGGGTCATTGTCCTGTTGAAAAACAAATGATAGTCCCACTAAGTGTAAACCAGATGGGATATCGTATTGCTGCAGTGTGCCTTGAATTCCAAATAAATCACCAGCAAAGGACCCCCACACCATCACACGTTCTCCTCCATGCTTCACAGTGGGAACTACACATGCAGAGATCATCCGTTCACCTACTCTGCATCTCACAAAGACACAGCGGTTGGAACCAAAAATAAAAAAAATGTAACTCCTCAGCCCAAGGACAGATTTCCACCAGTCTAATGTCCATTGCTCATGTTTCTTGGCCCAATCAAGTCTCTTCTTATTATTGGTGTCCTTTAGTAGTGGTTTCTTTGCAGCAATTCGACCATGAAAGCCTGATTCACGCAGTCTCCTCTGAACAGTTGATGTTGAGATGTGTCTGTTGCTTGAACTCTTTGAAGCATTTATTTAGGCTGCAATCTGAGCCATAAATGGTATCCACGAGTTCATCTGACTCTGGATGAATTGAAAATCTGAGCAATTACCAGAATCTTTCACTAGACTGAGACTTTTCTGTCATTTCAATAGTAAAACATTGTAGCGGTACAGTAAAATACTGTAAATCTGTTTTACAGCATTAATGCTGTAGATTGCACTGCATAATGGGTAAATGCCGAACAAAATACTGTTATTAACTGTAATTGGACGCCTCCTGTAAAAAAATCAAACCTACTGTATTTCTTTATTGTAATAGCTCATGCCTGCTGTAGATTCAAATGATCACTTTCAGGCACTAACCTCATGCTGTCTGGTGAGACACATGAATATCAGACTATTTTATTAAATATATTTTTGAAGCTGCTGTGAAGTGGAAGAAAATGTTCAGCAGCTACTGGGTAGGTATTGTACGTTGACTTATAAATAAGTTATTTTATTGCTAGCCAACGTGGAATTACTGCATGTTTTTTTTTTGCTAACTTAGCTAGCTACTTAGCTAGCTCAAGTTGACACAAGCTATTTCAGTCTGCTCTATAAATTGCTTTGTAAATATCTTGCTGTGCGACCTAGAAAATAAATGACCCACAGATAGTAATTGTTGTGATGATGGGCTTCACTGTACCACAGCTTCTGAGTGCCATAGAGAATAAACTGAGTGCAGATTCTGGACCATTATGTTTTCAACATTACTACAAAGAAAATGGCTTATTTATAGCAATTAAAAAGATATGACCCATATTACTGGCGGATTTTTTTTTTTCACGGCTTGACATGCAGCATTTAACACAAACCACGTAGAGAGCCGTTAAACTACTCACGAGCCTCAGCCGCTAAAGCCAATGAGAATGACCAGTGCACCGGTGTTGTGTCGAGGTGCCTGCCGACCTAAGGTGCTTCCACTGGGCAGCTCTATCACAGTGTTGCCGGCGGTAGCTAGTAACGTGGCCAATTTAAAAAGATATATTTTAGATTTCAAGTAGGATAGCAGTCTACACAAGAAATAACGAATATTGGTAGCCATCTAGATGTCATCGTGATACAGTCTACTCTAGGGGGAAGAGCATGAATGACAACAACACCGGGACCATGTCCTCCTTAGCTGTCACAACCGTGTGACACGTCCGTGTCCGTACAACCTCTCAACAACATTGTTCCATAATGCTACATTATTAGCTAAACCTGTTCACTTTACCAGTAGTTTACAAACATTAAGTGGCACAGAAATAAAGGAAAATGTTTTGAGTCTGGTAAAATCACCTGTGGTGTTGTGTAGGCTATAGCAATGTTTTATTAGTTAGCTAGGGTTTGAGGTAGGTGTATCTAGCTGTCTTATTTGTATTTGTTCAATAGCTCAATTGATTTCATAAACTAAATTGGATATATGGCTGTACAGGTTGGAATCAACCCAAGATGATGAATCCTGAAGATGTGTCAACCCCTACCTTGCCCCATTCCTCCAAGAGCTCACTGAGTTTGAATGAAGATCTCTAGTGAGGTAAGTACAGTACACACACACACACACACACACACACACCAGTGGAGGCTGCTGAGGGGAGGACGGCTCATAACAATGGCTGGAACAGATTTAGTGGAATGGCATCAAACACATGGAGAACATGTATTTGGTGTATTTGATACCATTCCACTGATTCGGCTCCAGCCATGAGCACGTCATCTCCAATTAATGTGCCACCAACCTCCTGTGACACATACACACACACGACACTGGCTTGATATGTCCCTTGTCACCTATCTTTTTACCCACAGAGTAACAGCTCTGGTGCTCTCTGCCTCTCATTCTATTCTTAATTTGTCTATGCTTGTCCTAGGGGTGAGAAGAGCTGACAAATCAGAACTGAGGATGATTGTTACGGAGCCCCATGAGGAACACCTGATGCGGGGCTGACTTCTCTCTCCTATCTGCTCTCCAGTCCAAACTGTTCCGTTGTGTGTTTCAGCGCCTCTAAACCCCCTTACCCTGAATAGTTGCTCTGATGACCATGGATCTAGGATTGTACCCAATCTCCATCTTGGGTACAATTACATCTTCCTCTCTCTCTTTGTCTCACTCTCTCCCCCACACAATATAGTTTTTAAATTAGTGTTGTAATGATCTTTTTGGGTTTACATATGTGTTAACAATTCTTACTTCTATTGTCAATTCTGTTGTTGATTTGTTAATGTTTTTACCAATTTGAATAAATGTATTTTTCTTACATTTAGATTTTAGGGAGAATTTTACTACATTTACAGCATTATACAGGCACCAAACTTAATACTGTAATTTTGCTTTACAGCAGAGATGTATGTTACAATACTATTTTCCTTACTGCTGTAAATTTACAGTAAGGAAAATAGTTAAACACATTATTTGTCTACTACACTGTAGATGTAAAAATTATACAGTGCTTTGCGAAAGTATTCGGCCCCCTTGAACTTTGCGACCTTTTGCCACATTTAAGGCTTCAAACATAAATATATAAAACTGTATTTTTTTGTGAAGAATCAACAACAAGTGGGACACAATCATGAAGTGGAACGACATTTATTGGATATTTCAAACCTTTTTAACAAATCAAAAACTGAAAAATTGGGCGTGCAAAATTATTCAGCCCCTTTACTTTCAGTGCAGCAAACTCTCTCCAGAAGTTCAGTGAGGATCTCTGAATGATCCAATGTTAACCTAAATGACTAATGATGATAAATACAATCCACCTGTGTGTAATCAAGTCTCCGTATAAATGCACCCGCACTGTGATAGTCTCAGAGGTCCGTTAAAAGCACAGAGAGCATCATGAAGAACAAGGAACACACCAGGTAGGTCCGAGATACTGTTGTGAAGAAGTTTAAAGCCGGATTTGGATACAAAAACATTTCCCAAGCTTTAAACATCCCAAGGAGCACTGTGCAAGCGATAATATTGAAATGGAAGGAGTATCAGACCACTGCAAATCTACCAAGACCTGGCCGTCCCTCTAAACTTTCAGCTCATACAAGGAGAAGACTGATCAGAGATGCAGCCAAGAGGCCCATGATCACTCTGGATGAACTGCAGAGATCTACAGCTGAGGTGGGAGACTATGTCCATAGGACAACAATCAGTCGTATATTGCACAAATCTGGCCTTTATGGAAGAGTGGCAAGAAGAAAGCCATTTCTTAAAGATATCCATAAAAAGTGTTGTTTAAAGTTTGCCACAAGCCACCTGGGAGACACACCAAAGATGTGGAAGAAGGTGCTCTGGTCAGATGAAGCCAAAATTGAACTTTTTGGCAACAATGCAAAACGTTATGTTTGGTGTAAAAGCAACACAGCTCATCACCCTGAACACACCATCCCCACTGTCAAACATGGTGGTGGCAGCATCATGGTTTGGGCCTGCTTTTCTTCAGCAGGGACAGGGAAGATGGTTAAAATTGATGGGAAGATGGATGGAGCCAAATACAGGACCATTCTGGAAGAAAACCTGATGGAGTCTGCAAAAGACCTGAGACTGGGACGGAGATTTGTCTTCCAACAAGACAATGATCCAAAACATAAAGCAAAATCTACAATGGAATGGTTCAAAAATAAACATATCCAGGTGTTAGAATGGCCAAGTCAAAGTCCAGACCTGAATCCAATCGAGAATCTGTGGAAAGAACTGAAAACTGCTGTTCACAAATGCTCTCCATCCAACCTCACTGAGCTCGAGCTGTTTTGCAAGGAGGAATGGGATAAAATGTCAGTCTCTCGATGTGAAAAACTGATAGACATACCCCAAGCGACTTACAGCTGTAATCGCAGCAAAAGGTGGCGCTACAAAGTAGCCCAATTTTTCAGTTTTTGATTTGTTAAAAAAGTTTGAAATATCCAATAAATGTTGTTCCACTTCATGATTGTGTCCCACTTGTTGTTGATTCTTCACAAAAAAATACAGTTTTATATCTTTATGTTTGAAGCCTGAAATGTGGCAAAAGGTCACAAAGTTCAAGGGGGCCGAATACTTTCGCAAGGCACTGTAGCTTGCTGATATAAAGAATTGCCAACTTGACATTGACAAATTTATATTGTATGTATTAATCTCGTCAAAATATAGGACTGGGGATTATATTTTAAGAAGTAGGCCTATCGGTAGGCGGTGACTTGATGATAGCCATGGGGATAGCTAAGAGCCTTATAAGAAAGTGTCCTTGTGCTCTCTGTTACCTTCTCCTGGTTTTGCCTCACTCTCTGTCTGACCTCCTATTCAGGAAGTGCTGGATTAATTGAGGCCTTATACCTACTCTTAGAATGTTTGCTGAAGTCATTTAGGTGGTTTGATGGAATACAATCTCTGATTAGGAATAACATATAAACGCTAACAATGCTAACTTTGCGTAATAGGTCAGTAAATGCCATTCCCCAGATAAACATGTGCATAAACAACCTACTATATCCCTGGTCAAGAGCAGTTCTTTCCATTACTGTACATTGTAACTCAGAGCTACGGTGCTACTGTATCCTAGTCTGTACACACCACCTCAATCACACTGGCATTATTTGCGGCTCTTTCAATATAGCTTCTTTGGTGACAGCCCCTTGTCTCGCACAACTGTTCCCCTATGAATAACCTCCTAGCCCTGCATAGTAAACTGCCTGCCTGCCCACATTGAAATGAAAACCATCATTCATTTAACTGCATCCTGATGACTGCCTTGTAATCTGATTACACTGCCCAGGGGGGTTCTCAGTTGATGCAGTTGGCATCATTCACTGAAGGCCATTGCTGGCTCATTGAAAACCAATAGCGGTGACTGATTGACTAAATAATTGTAGTTTCATTGTTTATGACTCTAGCTCCATTACACCCCACCGCTGCTCTGCTCGAGTTCTGTCATCGCCATCCTATTGCTCTGTACTGTTCAGTATATCAAGGTACTTCTGATCATGCCCTCGTATGTTGCTGAAGTGATAGCATTTCTCAAGACTTAAAAAAAAGTATTTCCAATTAAGCTTTTAAAGTGTCAATGACATTTATGACTTATCACCTTTGTCTTTTCCTTCCAGATGGAAGCACCATCGGCCCTCACGGATAGATAGAAGCCGGCTATAAAGGGATTATTTTGGCTGCCGAACACAGGAGGCACGCTGTGCCACGAGGGACCACCTGGAGGCAGACCCCTCGTCCCTGAACAGAGGAAAAGGACTTTGGCACAAAGGGCTTTGGCACAAGGTCCTGCGTGTTGGAACACTTCTTGAAGAAATTTACCCTGTTGGACAGGGGATTTTGGACTGTTTTGCCATGTGTCAAATCAGCTTGCCATCCGTTCCAAATGACCTCTACTCGTGGTATACATCACACCAAAAATAAAGCGTGGAAGGACAGTCTCCCTTGACAGGAGAGAACAAAAATATGCCTGACAACGCCATTCCACCCCTGATGCTTTTGCCTAAAGTGAAAATGTGTTGGAGTGGAGTACTCCCAGTTTTCATCCTACCCTCTTTGCCTCTTTTTTCTCTACTCCTTTATACTCTCATATCTTCCTCGATGGCTGTTGTTAGTTTGCCGGGATTAGACTATGACTATGGAGCCCAGCCAAAGTTTGTTTGTACCCCGATTCCAGCGGATGCAGACCCCAGCTGCTTCACACCAGGCGGGGCAGCACATGGACCTGCCCACGACAGACCCAGCAGTAATGGGCATCATGGACCTGCTGCAGGGGCGCCCAATGGTAACGGCAGGAGGTCGATGGGAATGGGGATAGGAATATCAGACGAGGCCAAATCCACCATCCTGCACCTTCGCGAGAGCCTGGTGCGGCAAAAGGAGACCATCTTAGACCAGCGAGAGACGATCAGGGAACTGACTGCCAAGCTGACCCTCTGTGAGGGCTTTGGCCGGGGGGTGGGTCATCACGATGACCATCACGACAACCACCATGGACCCCCGCGTCTCAACACCCATCACCCGAGCTCGCACCACGCCTACCATGATGCTGACCACCACGGGGATCCACACTACCCACTGAACAATGGACATCGATCGGACCCACACCACCGAGGGAAGGACAACGCTGGGAGCAAGCATGGGGCCTTCTCCCCTGAGAAAACTAGGAAAACGCTACAGACACTCAAGGAGAGGCTGGAGAACTTGCAGGTCAGTGGGAACAACAACAAAGGTTGAGTAGGAAGAGGGATAGGAAGCTTATTGTTCCTTTGTGTGAATTTAGGTTATCTTATGCGTCACTACGGGGCACTGTGTCTCGCAACTGACCTGAAATGAAGCACGACAATGGGTGCTCCAGCTTTCTCTCACGCCGTGAGGATATCAGTGGCCTACAGCCCAAGCTCCATCCATGTGCATGCGTAGGAAGACCTAAGTTGATTAGTTAATTATCCTGACTCTCACCCTAGAGGATATATTGCACTGATCCCATGGGAATTCATGAAGCCTAGGAGAAGGTCTTGTTGAGTGATTGTATGACATATCACCATTGACACTAACAACCAACTTTTTATTTTCTTTATTTTCCCATGAATCAAGGAAGTTCCTGTATATACAAAATCCAACTTATTTGACCAACATTTTTGGGATTCCGAAAGATAATGTTTTGGTTCTAATTGATTCTGTTTCTCACCCATTTTCTTAAAGTGATTCTAGCACTCTATAATGAATTGTAAGACTTGCTATGAGACATGCTATAGGCTTATATCCTATACAAGTACTACTAACACTCAATAACACTGGTGGTTCATAGAAAGAAGAGCCCAACCTATCTGTTTTCTTTGGGGTCCGATAACGATTCAGATATTTTGTGGGACAAAACTGACCAACACCAATATATCTGTTGATTTAGTGTTTTACAACAGGGAAATTGAAAAGTTACATTTTTCCACACCAAGTTCTCCTAAATTTCCATCCAAAAGAGTAATTGTCCAAGAAATTTATTCAAATGTTGATTTCTTACATTGTGACAATGAAAATGAGAATGGACGCTAGTGTTCAGATAAGCATGCGATTCACTTTTTTCCATCCCATTTACTGAATAATGAAACTATATATATCGGTCAGGCTCTAAAAATAAAGTGTTACCAAAACAAACGTGCTATAAGACATCACAGTGGCATATATCCTATACAAGCATTAATAACACTTAATAACACTGATGGTTCATAGAAAGTGTTACCAAATGTCTTGAGGGTGTTAGACAAAGACAGTTCAGCTGAGATTGGCCTCCCGAGTGGCTCAACTGTCTAAGGCACTGCTTCGCAGTACTAGAGGCATCACTACAGATCCGGGTTCGATCCCGGGCTGTGTCGCAGCCGGCCGGGACCGGGAGACCCATGAGGCGGCACACGATCGGCCCAGGCTTAGGGGAGGGTTTGGCCGGCATGTCCTTGTTCCATCGTGCTCTAGCAACTCCTTGATGCTGGGCCGGGCGCATGCATGCTGACTTCGGTCGCCAGCCGTACAGTGTTTCCCCCGACACATTGGTGCGGCTGGCTTCCGGGTTAAGCGAGCATTGTGTCAAGAAGCCGTGTGGCTTGGCAGGGTTGTGTTTCGGAGGACGCTTGGCTCTCGACCTTTACCTCTTTACCTGGGAAAAGACTGTAACTACCAATTGGATATCACGAAATTGGGGAGAAAAAGTGGTAAACAAATACAAAAAAAGTCCTATTATGGAAATACATTCCAACTGATATTCTAGTTTGCTCCACAAAGTTTGAATAACCAAGCACATGGACTAATAATAAGGCATGCAAACATTTCCAATTGTAACTATTAATCATTTTCTCTCTTTCTCCAGGCCAGGAATTCCTCCAGCTCCTATTCAAGCTCACTGAGAGACCTCCTGCAACGCAAAATCAATGCACTTGAGAAGCAGCTCAACAATCACTACGGTGGGCATCATGATTATGGTCACCATGACGACCACCACGATGACCACCATGACGACCACCACGATGACCACCATGACGACCACCACGATGACCATCATGACGACCACCACGATGACCAACATGGACCCGACCACCATCATGATGATCGACACGATGACCACCACGATGACCACCATGGACCCAGTCACCATGACGATCACCATGATGACCACCACGAGACCCCCACCCCCTCCCGCCACAACAACCGCCACAACAACCGTCAAAACAGTCGCCATGACCGACACTATGACCGCCATTATGATCGTAGCCATGGCCGCCATGACACCCACCATAACGACCACAATGGCGAACACCATGATGACCATCACAACGACCGTCATGGCGAACACCATGATGACCATCATGACCTTCACCACGATGACCACCATGATGATCTTCACGATGACCACCATGATGACCACCATGGAAACAGTCACAGTGACGATGGTCACCTTGGCAACGACGACCATGGCCATCATCCTCGTCCATCCTATAACAGCAAGCCGCCGGCTCCAAGACCTCTTGGCCGTGGACACAACAAGCTTGAAACTGTGCTGAGCCACCTTAACCACAGGAACACTGACCCTGGTATTGAAACTCTGATAATAACCCACTTTGACACTGTACACTATTTTCCGAGTTATATCATGCATGCCGAGTTGTATTTGCAGGTACAAATACTCAGTATCAGCTGTTCATTGCTCATATTTTGCTGTCTTGTACCAAAACAGTTACCCGGAAAAAGCCAAAGAGTCCGGATGCTTTCCAGATTGGCTTCCCTATGCGCACTAACTACATATATGGAAAAATAAAGAGGACCCTGCTCAACGAAATATTCGCCCTCACTGTCTGCCTCTGGATAAAAGGGGGATCAGGGCCTGGCCTCGGCACTCCCTTCTCCTACTCTGTACCGGGACAGGCCAACGAACTGGTTCTGATCGAATGGGGCAACAACCCCATGGAACTACTGGTCAACGACAAGGTAAGAGCATGATTGATTATTTTACATACTTTCACGTTGTGCCCCTAGTGACCAATTTGTGAAGATCTATATCTTTGTCCTCACTTCTTACACACATACACTCTCCTACTATAAGGTTTCCTACTTTGATGTGTCATAATGTGATGTGTCATACAATGACTGTACGTACATACCCCAACCAGAAGCCATGGATTACAGGCATCATTCGCACTGAGCTAAAGGGTAGAGCTGTCACTTTCAAGGTGTGGGACTCTAACCCGGAAGCTTACAAGAAATCCTGTTATGCCCTGCGACGAACCATCAAACACATAAGAAAAGCATCAATACAGGGTTAAGATTGAATCATACTACACCGGCTCCGACGCTCCGACGTCTTATGTGGCAGGGCTTGCAAACTATTACAGACTACAAAGGGAAGCACAGCCACGAGCTGCCCAGTGACACGAGCCTACCAGACGAGCTAAATCACTTCTATGCTCGCTTCGAGGCAAGCAACACTGAGGCATGCATGAAAGCATCAGCTGTTCCGGACGACTGTGTGATCACGCTCTCCGTAGCTGACGTGAGTAAGACCTAGAAACAGGTCAACATACACAAGGCTGCAGGGCCAAACGGATTACCAGGACATGTGCTCCGGGCATGTGCTGATCAACTGGCAGGTGTCTTCACTGACATTTTCAACATATCCCCGATTGAGTCTGTAATACCAACATGTTTCAAGCAGACCACCATAGTCCCTGTGCCTAAGAACACTAAGGTAACCTGCCTAAATGACTACTGACCCGTAGCACTCATGTCTGTAGCCATGAAGTGCTTTGAAAACCTGGTCATGGCTCACATCAACACCATTATCCCAGAAACCCTAGACCCACTCCAATTTGCATACCTCCCAAACAGATCCACAGATTATGCAATCTCTATTGCACTCCACACTGCTCTTTCCCACCTGGACAAAAGGAACACTTATGTGAGAATGCTACTCATTGACTACAGCTCAACGTTCAACACCATAGTACCCTCAAAGCTCATCACTAAGCGAAGGACCCTGGGACTAAACACCTCCCTCTGCAACTGGATCTTGGACTTCCTGACGGGCCGCTCCCAGGTGGCGAGGGTAGGTAGCAACACATCTGCCACGCTGATTCTCAACACTGGAGCTCCACAGGGGTGCGTGCTCAGTCCCTTCCTGTACTCCCTGTTCACCCACGACTGCATGGCCAGGCACGATTCCAACACCATCATTAAGTTTGCAGACGACACCAGTGGTAGGCCTGATCACTGACAATGACAAGACAGCCTATAGGGAGGAGATCAGAGACATGGCCGGGTGGTGCCAGAATAACAACCTATCCCTCAACGTAACCAAGACTAAGGAGATGATTGTGGACTACAGGAAAAGGAAGACAGAGCGCACCCCCATTCTCATTGATGGGGCTGTAGTGGAGCAGGTTGAGAGCTTCAAGTTCCTTGGTGTCCACATCAACAACAAACTAGAATGGTCCAAACACACCAAGACAGTCGTGAAGAGAGCACAACAAAGCCTATTCCCCCTCAGGAAACTAAAAAGATTTGGCATGGGTCCTGAGTTCCTCAAAAGGTTCTGCAGCCGCAACATCGAGAGCATCCTGGTTGCAATCACTGCCCGGTACGGCAATTGCTCGGCCTCTGACCGCAAGGCACTACAGACGGTGCGTACGGCCCAGTACATCACTGGGGCTAAGCTGCCTGCCATCCAGTCCCCAGCCACCCCAGTCATAGACTGTTCTCTCTACTACCGCATGGCACGTGGTACCAAGTCTAGGACAAAAAGGCTTCTCAACCGTTTTTACCCCAAAGCCATAAGAATCCTGAACAGGTAATCAAATGGCTACCCGGACTATTTGCATTGTGTGCCCCCGCCCAGCCCTCTTTTTACACTGCTGCTACTCTCTGTTTATCATATATGCATAGTCACTTTAACCATATCTACATGTAAATACTACCTCAATCAGCCTGACTAACTGGTGTCTGTATGTAGCCTCGCTACTTTTATAGCCTCGCTACTGTATCTAGCCTGTCTTTTTACTATTGTTTTATTTCTTTACTTACCTATTGTTCAACTAATACCTTTTTTGCACTATTGGTTAGAGCCTGTAAGTAAGCATTTCACCTGTTGTATTCACACGTGACAAATAAACTTTGATTTGATAGCATTTAGAAAGGAGTGTTTCACCATTTTTTTATCAAAATTTTAAATAAGACGGCGCTTATGTTATCAGTCAGTTGCCCCATTGGCAGCACAAGTGGAAAATCAATCACCTCAAGGCAAGCAAGCTTACACCTCAGTGTCAGGTGACTCCACTCTTATCCGATCAGGCACCGGAATTTGATTTATCTCCTGTCCTCAAGGAGCGAGGCAGGAGGCAGTTACAGTTCACCTGCTGCCTGCTCTCACCTAGTCTTGCCTCCTGAGAGACAGTGGTTCTGTCTTCATTTATCATCCTCCCTAATGGCATAAGACCACAGAGGGCAAAGGGCAAGCAGCTTACCTAGCACAGTCATGTGAAGGGACGTCTAATGAGAGGCTGGACACGGGGATAGACACATGGTCTGGGCCCATACCTCAGCATGAGTCAGGGTTTCTCCCAGACAAGAGGGGATTTGGTGGTTAAACCTGGGAGATGTCTAGCTATGGCACCTGAAGGATATGACACAAAAGAAAAGGAGGCCATCTCATTTCCATTGGTGAGCTATTTGTACCTATTCACAAAACCTGGCAAATCTTTTACAAAATATCATGACACTAATATCCTGTTCTGTGACAGTCAATTAAACTGGTAATAATCTCTCTTTCTCTGAACAGGCAGTGACTTTGCTCTTTTTACTCACGGAAATCTTTTGTTTAGACTCTTCGGATTAAGCCAATCAATCAATCAATTAACCAATCATGCAATTAGTTAATTATGCCATTGCCTCTATTTTCTTTGCACAGGCAGTGACATTGCCCATGGCAATGACGGATGGGAAGTGGCAACATCTGTGCGTGACGTGGTCGACACACGATGGGCATTGGGAGGCCTTCCAGGACGGTGTAAAAAGAGGATCTGGAGAGAATCTATCTGCATGGCATCCCATCAAGCCTGGTGGAGTCTTTATTCTGGGTCAGGAACAGGTACAACTCTACATTTTATTTCTATGAATTTTCACACTCAAAGTTCTGAAGAACATATAAAAGCTGGGATAGGAACCATACGTTTCTAAACATCAGTACTGGATCCCACAGCTGACACAAAATGTTGCCAGCAGGGAATTACTTGTCACACTTACAGTGTGTGTTTGCTGATTTTAGGATTCGCAAACACTAAAAGCTGTTAATACAATCATGTTAAAGCGGATTATCGTCTAGTTGTGTCCTGAGAAGACACAGGCTATTGCCAAAAACTAAGCTTGGAAATCAGTACATTGGTGACTGTGATATGTGGTTGTCTCACTTCGCTATCTTAAGATGAATGTAAGAACTGTATGTCGATCTAGACAAGAGATTCCAGCCTGGTCTCATAGACTAGACGTAAAATAGTAAATGTAAATCCGGGACACCCAAATTAGTATGACATGGTTACATTAGACAGAAGTTTACTTAAGGCTAAAACAAAAGTAGGGTGGTTAGTAGGGGGTGGATAGGGGATTGGCATATAATGCAAAAGTCTAGCAACCACAAATGTTGCGTGTTAGAATATCATCATGGACAATTTTAGCTAATGACACTAGGTCATGAGAAGGTTTAAGAACAAAGGTTGATTGATCTGAACTGCCTAGTTTTAGAACATTGTTAGTGACTAACCAACCTTGTTTTAAAGGAATTAAAAGGTGGAAAACTCAGACATTTAAATAATTGCGTCTTCATCGTTTACTGTGGGATAGATTGTTCTTGTTCATGTTTTGTGGGCCTTTACACTTAATAATAATGCTGTGCTTTCCTAACAGGACGCCCTAGGTGGCCGATTTGACGCCACCCAGTCCTTCGTGGGCGAAATGTCAGACCTCCAGTTGTGGTCCCGCGTTCTCACGCCCAATGAAATCTACAGCCAGGCTTCCTGTGGCGGTCACATGGCCGGTGACCTCATCACCTGGACAGAGGCAGTGGTTGAGCTTCACGGTGGGGTCACCAAATACCCCTTCGACCCCTGCCACTAAGCACTACCCCACTCTGCCTCATTAAAAATGTCTGATCACCAAGCCCATGATGTCAGTCAACCAGCTGTACGGTGTGGCAGCAGGGCTCTGTGCGCTACGCTGCAGAGACATTCTGCTATTTTTGCCATCCATTTCCTCTCTGTTCTGCCTTCCCCCTCGCTGGGCCGAGGAACTGGGAGGACTTTAAAAGAGCAACGGCTGGATATAACCGAATGGTCATGACTACCGCTGCTCCCGAGATCCAGTACAGGTAATAGGATTCCCTGTCTCTAGATGGGTCCATCCATGTATGCTCCGGCCTTAGCAAAGCCCTTCATCAGTCAGGTGTTCAAAGAATCAAAACCTTTTTTTCTGGGATGTATTACGCCTGGATATGGTTCTCAAAGTCACAATAGTCCAGGTGTTATTTGTTGGTCTTTCTGTTTTTGACTGGTGAGCAGGATGATACCAGTGATGAAAAGGAAAGTAGGAATGAACAACCTAAAGGCACTGAAAACATAGCCCTGCAGATGGCAAGTGTATGAGTTGGAAGACATTGATAAAGATTTGATGGTTGAATGTGAGGGATTACGTTGTATTTTTCTGAACATGAAGATGGAGGAGCTCCTCTAGGGATGTTGTTTTTAGGCTTTTAGCCTGTCCCGACTCTACCAGAGATTTTAGAGGCCTGTTTTCTACCACTGTGTTGTACACACATGCAACTGATCAACATTCCACTGGATTTTTCACAGGAACTTAGCTCTACAAATAGCTGATGGTGCTCTGCTTTTGGTTAAAGGAGTTTGCTTTGTCTGTTTGCGGAAACATATTTTTGTAAGTACGTGTGTTTTAATAAAAGGTTAAAAAGGTGGACATTTTGTAAGCTGGAATGTCTGTTTTAACACAGCAAAACTTGTGGGTTTGGTTTCGACGTATTTCTATGAGTGTGTCTGAAATGTCTGCCAGGTTTTATGCAACAGCAGAGTTGACATTGTCAAGTCTGACTTGTGGACAGGTGCCCACATAAATGCAGGTTAACTGGCTGTCAAGAGTTCTAAGGTAATGCTGACATCTCCATGGTAACCTGTGGCTTACAGTGGGATTTACCTGAGAAGTAGAGCTCTGACCCAGATCCAGACTATTTCCGTGCTGTCAGTAGCATACACATGCTCTCAAATAGGCTAAATTCACACATGCACTCAAAACAGCTTAGAAACAAAAATGTAATGCTCTAAAAGAAATCTGTTGCTTTTTATTAGTTGGGTCTTGTGTTTTTAATGCATGTAAAATGCTTATACAAATCTGAAAAATATAGCCTATGTATTGAATATCAACTGTGAAATTGCATAAACAAATACACACCATTACATTTTTGGTAAGTATAACTTATTGTACACAACACATCCTTTCCTTATCTATCATTTCAGTGTATATGTCCATCCCTTATCTGTCTGTACAGCATACAAATGAGGAATTTATTTTATTAGTTCACTTACCCCCATTTCAGTGTATTAAGTTCGGACTGTCTATCGTCTCATTGTTTCACATGAACACTGATCGTAAAAGCACAGAACAATGAGACAGATATTTCACCAGATGGATAAATGTGAAGCATCCGGTTGCTGTTTCCACTCACTACCAGATATGGTGATGAGAGGAAGCCCAGTGGCTGGCATTGGGAGAAGATGGAGCCAGATGGATTTTGGCTGACATTTTGCAAATTCTTTCCTTGATGAAACATTTGAACTCAATACAGTTTTCTGTAATCTGTAACAAACAGAGTGGACATCGTCTTGTAAACTTTACCCTTTGCCAAAGTTTCAAAAAACTGTATTGTTTAGGAGTGTAAGGGCGAATTGGGTTATTGCACACTTCACAAAGTAGACGTTCCCTAATGTGAATATGCAAATAAATACTAGAATTCGCCAATAGGATCTCTCTAGCTAGTGCTTGGTTCTGCCCATATTCTTGCTTGGTTCTGCCCACTATGATTCATTTGCTCCCATTGAAAATAAAAGGCTCTGGTCTATCTTGGGCTAGTTATAAAAATCTTTGGTAAAGGGGTCTGTTGTTGCCATGGTGATAGTACAGCCCCCTGTTGCTAATAATCATTACAACCATTACAGTATGTTTGTAAATATTTGTTAATGCACCTTTGTGAGAGGACATAGTGGTATGGATTGTTTTATAAGAGTTTATAATGCCAAGATGAGCATTAAAAACCCCCATGCTCCAGTTTATTTTCCTGATAGTGGGCTAAATGTATGTAATGTTTCCCAACATTTTGTGTGTATGTTTCTAATTCATTACATTTTAAAAAGATGACTGATTAATGAATGCTAATACAATTGGATAAAATGCAGTTTAAACATAGCATTGAATGCAGTTTCACCATCAGAATCTATGTTGCTTCCATAAAGTTTGTATAATCTCGCCTTTGGTATACATTTTATCTGTATATAAAGAAATTCTCAATAGCTTAGTTTTTCTTGTCTGTAAATATTGAACAACCTTTTATTTATTCAGGTCTGTGTATTTGTTCAAAAAGTCCCTTTCCTGTGTATGTAAGCCAAAACTGTAAGATGAATCGTAAAATGTAAACAAGAAATAAATGGACTAACTCTGGTAAATATTATTGCATGAACGGGTATTTCATGTCTTTTCTTTCATTGGTGGTCAGTCTTACCCCACAAAGGCTGGTGTGGGTCCAAGCTTTTGCGCCAGTCAAGCAGAAACACTCCTAATTAAAGCAGTGAATGAAGACGAATAATGTTTGTTAAAACGGTGATTAGTAGAATCGGATGTGTTACTGCTTGGATAGAGCAAAAGCTTGCACCCACACCAGCCATCACAGGGTAAATAATTCCCAACATGTAGCATACTGTGAAGGGCAGCTACTGCTATATATTGCTTACACTTATCCAGTCCCTTTACAGATCTGTGAACACCAAAGGGGTAATGGGTGGGAGCTACACACAAAGGAAACAGCAGCATGACTCATGATTATAATTCTTCAGTGAGTCCAACTTGTTTGCCACAAGAGGGTGTTAGTTGCCTTTGGAGGGTGTTCTGTAATGTTCAGTAGCCCATATCGTCATGACGGCATAAAGACCCAACACAAGTCAGAGTCAGAATGCTGCGGCTTTGTTTTGTATGTTTTTAAAGCAGCAATCAGCGGTTGAAATCACATATCATCTAACAAAGTATGATACGAAAATAAATGTACTTTTGGCAAAGCTTGGGCATGATATCGGCTAGGTTTGGAATATGCAACAGCAATAGCAATGCTACAGGGCCTAATCTACAGCTGTAGCCTGTATTGAGTCACAATAGTAACTTAGTGCACAGATCCAAGGCTATGTTTTTGTTGAATAGCACTTTCAAACCCCCCCAGGAATTGTGTATGCCTTGATTTTTGCCTGTGTTGAGAACAGAGCTTATAAGAGTGCAGGGGGTGCGTGCAGTTGGAAGAATTCAAATCC
The DNA here is from genome assembly GCF_002021735.2 of Oncorhynchus kisutch. Classification (NCBI taxonomy): domain Eukaryota; kingdom Metazoa; phylum Chordata; class Actinopteri; order Salmoniformes; family Salmonidae; genus Oncorhynchus; species Oncorhynchus kisutch. The sequence goes on from NC_034187.2 coordinate 54,854,983, forward strand.
TGTTGCTGCCGGTCTTAAATGACTGGGGATTCTCATTTGCCAAAACAAGACTCTCACACAGCCTAGAAATGGGTCCGCTCCAGAGCAAAACATAGCACAAAAAATCGCATCGGTTGAAGCAGATATTACTATGGATTATTGAGGAGAAGGGGAATGTCTGGCAACACTGTAGGTGTCAAAGTATAGATAAGCAATGCATTTTAAAACAATAGTAGTTGTTATCTAAGCACGGAGGGCATTTGAATAGAAGTCTTGGGGCTGTAAATTGCGTTCCGTTATGACCTAGATACTGTTTGCTGACATCTTTATTCTGGGTGCCATATTGAATTGGTCTGACCAAGACAACACTTACAGACTAGGGCCAGGTTTCCTAAAAAACATCTTAAGGCTACGCTCATCTTTAGAACCATAGGATCCTGAGATGCTTTTGGGTAACCGGGCCCTGGGCAACCACACATATTCTAAACAGAAATGTCACCACAAGCTACATAAAGTTGTCCACAAACAACACAATTGAATAAGGGTATTTGGTCATAATCAAAACTTCTCCAGCCTGACAGGTTTTGCTATCAAATGTACTTTGCATGAAGCTAATGGTGACATACTGTCTCAAAGCTCATTTGTGAATTGGAACTCATGAGAGCTGGATCTATTTTCAGCCTCCAGCAGTCTCCCACTGCTCTGGGGGAATGGGAGTCATAAGACCAGGAGAGAATGGGGGCGTCTGAACCGGGCCAGCTACATCCTAAAAAGATGGAGGGGTCAACAGTGAGAGGTGATCCCATTATCATAAAATAATATACTATACTTTTTTAGTATGCATCATGTTTATACTGTATGTGGCTGAAATATTTCCCCCTCTCAGATTGGTGGCATACACAGTACAGACAGTTATCACATTACCTTGCCCTGCTGTTTTCTGCTGACTGTGGCCACACTCCTACAGACCTTCTACTGTGAGTTTCATTAGCTCATATTTTTTTATTAAAAAGATTCAGGGGTCAGAAATAGGAGTCCACTGATTTACATTGTTATGGACGGTCAAGACTTGAGGTTTTAACCCTAACTTGACCTTTTAATTGGCTCTCTCTGCTACCTCATCCTCACTTTTTTTGTATCCATGGCAAAGGGGTCGCGTGGGTCAGACTCAAAGACCTGACTCAGAAGCTGAACACCCTGAACAACTCCTACGTCCTCCTCTTCCACAAGTACCCAGCACTCAACCTGTACAGTCCTGTCACCACCCCCCAGTGGTGAGCACAGGCATTTAGGTTGTTTTTTTATCTGGGGGAAAAAATACTCTAATCCAATAAACTGTTAAATATATGGACAGACAGAGAAAAGATGATGAAGGATAACCAGGATCAACTTAAAATTCCAAAATGGCTGACAATGACAAGAGTCGTGAAAATTGGGTAGCATCACACTAGGCCTATGCGCTAGGCCTGGCATCCTAATAACAGCATCACTTTAGCTAGTATCAGATTAGTCGATGTAGACATGTACCACCATAAACAATCCCCGCTTGATGGTTTTAAGAGTATTTTTTATTGATATATTTAGGAAATATTGTATTTATACAGGTGAGATGATACAGAGATTGAAAAACCTATTTTATTTTACACCTGTTTCACCCCTGTTCACCATTACCCCTGAGTAACCTCTGGCGTAATCTTGTTTCACAGAGCGTGAGTGCAGGCCGTGCCCAGAGGGATGGGAGTCTTTTGGGGAGAGATGCTGCCTCTACACCCAGGAGAGACAGAACTGGATCTCCAGCCAGTACCACTGATTGTCTGTAGGGGGCAACCTTGCCATGGTGAAGAGTAAGGAGGAGCAAGTATGAGAGAGCCATGAACCCCATCACCCAATGATACCTGCATACGTTAAGGTTTCTTTGGAGGACTGCATTGTAGCCTATTTCTCAATTCAGTATTCATTTGCATCTCAAATGTGGATCCCTTTTGAATCAAGAGATGATTTAGAACCTATATCATGACAAATCGAAATCCTCAAAAGGTCCGGAGCTTTGGAGGTAAATAGAGAACTGAGATTTACTGAGAATTACTTGGAAATATTAGAAATATATAGACTGCCCTATCACTCAAAGCTGTGATATTCCTTTATACAGTATACAGTGGACCTAACAGAGACACGAACATAATCTATAAGGTCAGATCATGAATGTTTAGACTCATTGCATTCACTGTGTAATACATCACATTTGACACCCTCAGTTAAAGTTAATAATAGATTTAGGAGTTCTACGAAATTGTGGGGCCGTGTCTATTTGAGGCCTCCATCTGAGTGTTGCATTTTTCTCAGATCTTCCCGTGGAAGAGAGCCAAGGAGCTGAGCCAGGGAGACTCCTACTGGATTGGCCTGAAGAACGGTAACCCAGGCGGGGCTGGCACTGGGTGGACAACTCCCCGGTGGAAAAAGGGTAACTTATAGTTACAGAAGATTTGCCTCTGAAGGTAGTCTTGAGCAAAAAAAAATAAAGGTCCCGTAAATGGATAGAAATATCGTCCAGAAAATTGAGTTTGGATCTCAAGTCTATCGTTTGGCGTGGTGTCCTGTATCGAGACTCGAGACTGCATTACTGTGATTACATTACCTCAAATGTCAGTATCAGATGAGGATACTTACTGTATGAGGTCCCTAGTTAAGGTCATGAAGAGAGCATATTTATTGCCATACGTTCATTTCCTATAAGTACCTGATGCATTATTCTGCATTGATGGTTATTTGACAGAGTAACCAAATGTACATGGTCATTTTGTTTAAAGAAAAAAAGTCAAACTGATGGAGACTCCTACCTCTACAGGTTTTGGGATATTTATTGGTATCACGAGCCAGAGAAGGGGGACACCAGAGAGCTGTGTGCCCGGCTGTCGCAAGGAGACAGCCACATGGCCGGTTGGTACGCCACAATGTGTAAGAACAGCCTGAAGACCATCTGTGAGAAGACCCAGGGCACCCTGCAGTGACATTCCCCTCCTCTCCTCTTCTGAGATAGTGTGAGGTTAGGGTAGCCACAGTCAGTGCAGTATGATTGCATGAAAAATCCAATGTGTCTTTTGTAGGCCTAATTGGTAATTATGCAATGTATCTACAACTGAATATAAAGTTGCCGTAAAATTGCTAGCCTACATCCATTTTGGGACTTTTAAATTAATCATATAAACCCATTGATTCTTGGGACCCAGATTTTTTCATTTTGTTGTTGTGTTACAATCTAAATTTAAAATGGATTAAACTGAGATTCTTTGGTCACTGAAATGTCTTCAGTCATTTCTTATAGTTCTTATAGCAAACCTAAATAAGTTCAGGAGTAAAAATGTGCTGAACAAGTCACATAATAAGTTGCATGGACTCACTGTGTGTGCAATAATAGTGTTTAACATGATTTTTGAATGACTACCTCATCTGTGTACCCCACACACACACAATTATCTGTAAGGTCCTTCAGACGAGCAGAGAATTTCAAACACAGTGTCAACCACAAAGACCAGGGGTGTTTTCCAATGCCTCGCAAAGAAGGGCACCTTTTGGAAGTAGCAGTGTGTGGGTAAAATCACCGGAGGAAGAAAGACAAATAGAAATAAATGCCATATTACAACCTGTGTGTTTTGATAATTGCGTTGTTTGCTCTATAACCTGTTAGTTCATATGCCTTGACACCATGATTTATAGGCCTAAGGAGACAATAAGAAGACACAGTGGCAGAATAAATTCCACCATACATTTGTTTCATTACAAAATCGGAGAGCAAAATCTGTCTGGAGAAGTCAACAAAACATTTAGCATATAACAAACAATTACTCACAGCATTTATTTTTATTTTATTTAACTAGGCAAGTCAGTAAAGAACAAATTCTTATTTTCAATGACAGCCTAGGAACAGTGGGTTAACTGCCTGTTCAGGGGTAGAATGACAGATTTGTACCTTGTCAGCTCAGGGGTTCGAACTTGCAACCTTCCGGTTACTAGTCCAACGCTCTAACCACTAGGCTACCCTGCCGCCCCATGGTCAAGCAAGGTAATGGTTCTGAAAATTTCAGACTACTAAACTACGATTAATTTAGAACCACGGAGAGTTACCAGAAGTCGCAAAAAAACACAGAGATACCTCCACTATTCCAGCACCATTTCAACATAATCTAATCACCTATGCTTAGTCTAATACAGTGACAACTAAAAGATACCAAAAACTATTTAATCCAATCAATGTAAACTAAATACAATGTGGATGTCCATGGAAATGATGTGTGTGTGTGTGCGTGCCCGTGCAAGTAGAGAAAACATTTGACTCACCCTACTTGTAGAGAAATGCAACTGCCATCCTCCTCTTTCATGTTGCCTACATGGTCTATGACTCTGTCATACAGTTGTCCTACGCTACCTGGCTAAAATACTTGCTCGCTAGCCTATGGACAACGAAACGTCAGGCCAGCTAGTTAACATTAGCATACTACATCTAGCTACAGTTGAAGTCGGGAGTTTACATACACTTAGGTTGGAGTCATTAAAACTCGTTTTTTCAACCACTCCACACATTTCTTGTTAACAAACTATAGTTTTGGCAAGTCGGTTAGGACATTTACTTTGTGCATGACACAAGTCATTTTTCCAGCAATTGTGTCCAACAATTGTTTACAGCCAGGTTATTTCACTTATAATTCACTGTAACTGTACGTGTACATACACGAAGTTGACTGTGCCTTTAAACAGCTTGGAAAATTCCAGAAAATGATGTCATGGCTTTAGAAGCTTCTGATAGGCTAATTGACAACATTTGAGTCAATTTTAGGTATACATGTGGATGTATTTCAAGGCCTACCTAACTCAGTGCCTCTTTGCATGACATCATGGGAAAATCAAAAGAAATCAGCCAAGACCTCCACAAGACTGGTTCCCCCTTGGGAGCAATTTCCAAACGCCTGAAGGTACCACGTTCATTTGTACAAACAATAGTACGCGAGTATAAACACCATGGGACCACGCAGTCATCATACCGCTCAGGAAGGAGATGCGTTCTGTCTCCTAGAGATGAACATACTTTGGTGCAAAAAGTGCAAATCAATTCCAGAACAACAACAAAGGACCTTGTGAAGATGCTGGAGGAAACAGGTACAAAAGTATCTATATCCACAGTAAAACGAGTCCTATATCGACATAACCTGAAAGGCTCCTCAGCAAGGAAGAAGCCACTGCTCCAAAACAGCCATGAAAAAGCCAGACTACGGGTTGCAACTGCACATGGGGACAAAGATTGTACTTTTTGGAGAAATGTCCTCTGATCGGATGAAACAAAAATAGAACTGTTTGGCCATAATGACCATCATTATGTTTGGAGGAAAAAGGAGGAGGCTTGCAAGCCGAAGATAACCATCCCAACCGTGAAGCATGGGAGTGGCAGCATCATGTTGTGGGGGTTTGCTGCAGGAGGGACTGGTGCACTTCACAAAATAGATGGCTCATGAGGAAAGAAAATTATGTGGATATATTGAAGCAATATCTCAAGACATCAGTCATGGACTTAAAGCTTGGTTGCAAATGGGTCTTTCAAATGGACAATGACCCCAAGCATACTTCCAAAGTTATGGCAAAATGGCTTAAGGACAACTAAGTCAAGGTATTGGAGTGGCCATCACAAAGCCCTGACCTCAATCCTATAGAAAATGTGTGGGTAGAACTGAAAAAGTGTGTGCGAGCGAGCATGCCTACAGACCTGACTCAGTTACACCAGCTCTGTCAGGAGGAGTGGGTCACAATTTACCCAACTTATTGTGGGAAGCTTGTGGAAGGCTACCCTCTTCATTTTACCATGTATTGAGGAAGTTCCTGTATAGATTTGAAATCCAATTTATTTGACCAACATTTTGGGGATTCTGAAAGATAATTTTTTGGTTCTAATTGATTCTGTTTCTCACCCATTTTCTTAAAGTGATTCTAGCACTCTATAATGAATTGTTAGACTTGCTATGAGACATGCTATAGGCGTATATCCTATACAAGTACTACTAACACTTAATAACACTGGTGGTTCATAGAAAGTAGAGCCCAACCTATCTGTTTTCTTTGGGGTCCGACAACGATTCATATTTTTTGTGGGACAAAACTTACCAATACCGATATATTTGCCGATTTAGTTTTTACAGCAGGGAAATTTAAGTGACATTTTTCCACACCAAGTTCTCCTAAATTGCCACAAATGTTGATTTCTTACATTGTGGCAATGATGAAAATGAGAATGGGCCCTTGTGTTCAGATAAGCATGAGATTCAATTTTTTCCATCCCATTTATTGAATATTGGTTATCGGTGGAATCATCATCCAATATCAATATGTCGGTAAAAGGCTAATATCGTCCGATAATATAGATTCAACTATGTACATCGGTTAGGCTCTCAAATGATTATTTATCTGCCCACTTGGAGAGATTAGAGGTAGCACAATATGACCGAAGTAAGCAACCCAGAATGGGCTTAAGTAGAAGAGATGTCTTTAAAACAAAACAAAATATGAATGTATTTGAGCATCCTTGAAAAAGATATGGAAATAAATTCCAACTGATATTCTAGTTTGCTCCACAAAGTTTGAATAACCAAGCACATGAACTAATAGTAAGGCATGCAAACATTTCCAATTGTAACTATTCATAATTTTCTCTCTTTCTCCAGGTCAGGAATTCCTACAGCTTCTATCCAACCTCACTGAGAGCCCCAGACCATTATTCCTCCTCCACCAAACTTTAAAGTTGGCTCTATGCATTGGGGCAAGTAGAGTTCTCCTGGCATCCAACAAACCCAGATTTGTCCGTTGGACTGCCAGATGGTGAAGCGTGATTCATCACTCCAGAGAACGTTGGTTCCAGAAGCAGTTTGGAACTCGGTAGTGGGTGTTGCAACCGAGGACAGACGATTTTTACGTGCTACGCAGTTCAGCACTCGTCGGTCCCTTTCTGTGAGCATGTGCGGCCAACCACTTTGTGGCTGAGCCGTTGTTGCTCCTAGACGTTTCTACTTCACAATAACAGCACTTATAGTTGACCGGGGCAGCTCTAGTAGGGCAGAAATTAGACAAACTGACTTGTTGGAAAGGTGGCATCCTATGACGGTGCCACGTTTAAAGTCACTGAGCTCTTGAGCAAGGCCATTCTACAGCCAGTGTTTGTCTATGGAGATTGCATGGCAGTGTACTCAAATGTTATATACCTATCAGCAACGGTGTGGCTGAAACAGCCAAATCCACTAATTTGAAGGGGTATCCACATACTTTTGCTTACACAGAGCATTCGGAAAGTATTCAGACCCCTTCACTTTTTCCACATTGTTACGTTACAGCCTTATTCTAAAATGTATTAAATCGTTTTTTTCCCTCATCAATCTACACACAATACCCAATAATGACAAAGAAAAAACAGGTGTGTTGTAAAAATTGATTCAAAATTGATTTAAAAAATATAACATTTACATCAGTATTCAGACACTTTACTTAGTACTTTGTTGAAGCACATTTATTTTCAGGTCTCTCCAGAGATGTTCCATTGGGTTCAAGAACCTGCTCTGGCTGGGCCACTCAAGGACATTCAGAGACTTATCCCGAAGCCACTCCTGTGTTGTCTTGGCGGTGTGCTTAGGGTCATTGTCCTTTTGGAAGGTATAACCTTCACCCCAGTCTGAGGTCCTGAGCAAGCAGGTTTTCATCAAGGATCTCTCTGTACTTTGCTCCGCTCATATTTCCCTCAATCCTGACCAGAGTTCAGTCTTGACTTCATCAGACCAGAGGATCTTGTTTCTCATGTTCTGAGAATCATTCAGGTAACTTTGGGGAAACTCCAAGCGGGCTGTCATGTGCATTTTACTGAGGAGTGGCTTCCATCAGGCCACTCTACCATAGAGGCCTGATTGGAACTCTGGAGCTCTGTCAGAGTGACCATCGGGTTCTTGTTCACCTCCCTCGCCAAGGCCCAAATTGCTCAGTTTGGTCAGGCAGCCACCTCTAGGAAGAGTCCTGGTGTTTCCAAACGTCTTCCATTTAAGAATGATGGACACCACTGTGTTCTTGGGGGTCCTTCAATTCTGTAGAAATGTTTGGTACCCTTCCCCAGATCTGTGCCTCAACACAATCCAGTCCAGGAGCTCTACAGACAATTCCATCAAAATCATGGCTTGGTCAAGGCCAAATCTACACTGGAGTTGCTTACCAAGAGGACAGTGAATGTTCCCGAGTGGCCGAGTTACAGTTTTGAATTAAATCTGCTTGAATATCTATGGCAAGACTTGAAAATGGTTGTCTAGCAATGATCAACAACCAATTTGACAGAGCTTGAAGAATTTTGAAAAGAACAATGGGCAAATATTGCACAATCCAGGTTTGCATAGCTCTTATCAACTCACAGCTGTAATCGCTGCCAAAGGTGATTCTAACATGTATTGACTCAGTGGTGTGAATAAATAAATGAGATATTTCTGTATTTCATTTTCAATAAATGTGCACCAAAAAAAATGATGTTTTCACTTTGTCATTATGGGATATTGTGTGTAGATAGGTGAGAGAAAAATGTATTTAATCCATTTGGAATTCAGACTGTAACAGAACAAAATGTGGAATAAGTCAAGGGGTATGAATACTTTGTGAAGCCATTGTAACTTATGAATGCCTCATGAGCTCAACTGTCATACCCTATCAGAACCCAAAATATAAGCTTGTTTTACTCCATTGTTTGTAAACAATGTAATTGTGAACAAACACTGAAGGCCTCAAAACATAGTTAAAAGTTGAAAAATATAATTTTGATGTCATTGTATTTGACCTTCATTTCAACAGGGAGTCCCATTGAGACCAAGGTCTCTTTCAATATGGAGCCCTGCATTTTGCAATTTCACACATTTTACAAACTATAAAATACAAGGGAATACAAAAATACAAAATGACATACACATTCAAGAAAAACAATCACATTCCTCAACAAATAAGTCCTCGATAAATATTTTGAATTGCATGAGAGGCATCTAGTCTAAAAAGCATCCAGTCTAAAAAGCATCCAGTCTAAAAAGCATCCAGTCTAAAAAGCATCCAGTCTAAAAAGCATCCAGTCTAAAAAGCATCCAGTCTAAAAAGCATCCAGTCTAAAAAGCATCTAGTCTAAAAAGCATCCAGTCTAAAAAGCAGCTTTTCTGTGTTGGAATGGTGTACCCCAACAACAGAATGGTGTGGGCATATATACCGGTCATTAAAAATATTCATGCAAGTAGACCGCTGATTTGAGATACAAGTTTGATGTGGGTTCAACCACATTATTTGGGTACGAGTTAACAGAATAGGAACTTTTAAAAGTGAGATTTTCACTGGACAGTTACTTTAACTTACTCATCAACATGCTTTTTAAAAGACAGCTTATGGTCTATCCAATTAGGTTATGGTTAAGAAAAGGGTCAGGGTCAGAGAAAATGCTCTCTTAACCTGCTAAGAAAAGTAACTTCCAGTCGTAGCTGTATCGAAGGGAGATTCCTTAAAAACACGCCACTTCGATTCTGATATGACCAGAAGTGACTTTTTAGTCGCAGGTTAGGACAACTAATGCAGCAGGTCAGGAGATGTACGTTTCAAGTTTTATTAGCATGGTTAGGAGAATTAGGTTAAGGTTAGCGAAAATGCTCTCTAACCTGCTACGAAAAGTCACTTCCGGTCATAGCTTTAGGTAGTCCCGTATCGAAGTGGCATGTTTTTAGGCATCATCACTAGCTACCACAGCCACAGTCATAAACCCCGCCCATTTCTACAATTCATCTTCTTGAGAAAAAAAGATGAAACCCGCACACTGTTCTTGCTAGTATCACTACTTTTTATTAAGCTCTGACGAAGGCCATGAGGCCGATACGTAAAGTGTATTAAAGAGCAGTGTAGGGGTTTCTTATTTTTCTCATCTTATTCAACTGTTACCATGCACCTGCAACAAAGATAGCTCAGATGTGCGAGTGCCTTTTGAATGACAATTTTCTCTTCTTAAAATCTCATTTTAAACCTAACCCTAACCCAAAGGACGTCCACCCAATTTGACAACCGTGGGTAGCATTGGAGCAAACATGGGCCATCATCCCTGTGGAACGCTTTTGACACCTTGATGAATTGAGGCTGTTCTGAGGGCAAAAAAAAGAGGGGGTGGGGTGAAACTGAATATTGGGAAGTAATTCCTAACTTTTGATATAGTCAGTGTATATTTCGTCTCCAATGTTAATTGAAAACATAAATACATTTGCACATTGAGCACTTGTTGTCTCTCAAATACACTGCTCAAAAAAATAAAGGGAACACTTAAACAACACAATGTAACTCCAAGTCAATCACACTTCTGTGAAATCAAACTGTCCACTTAGGAAGCAACACTGATTGACAATATATTACACATGTTGTTGTGCAAATGGCATAGACAACAGGTGGAAATGATAGGCAATTAGCAAGACACCCCCAATAAAGGAGTGGTTCTGCAGGTGGGCACCACAGACCACTTCTCAGTTCCTATGCTTCCTGGCTGATGTTTTGGTCACTTTTGAATGCTGGTGGTGCTTTCACTCTAGTGGTAGCATGAGAAGGAGTCTACAACCCACACAAGTGGCTCAGGTAGTGCACCTCATCCAGGATGGCACATCAATGCGAGCTGTGGCAAGAAGGTTTGCTGTGTCTGTCAGCGTAGTGTCCAGAGCATGGAGGCGCTACCAGGAGACAGGCCAGTACATCAGGAGACGTGGAGGAGGCCGTAGGAGGGCAACAACCCAGCAGCAGGACCGCTATGTGCAAGGAGGAGCAGGAGGAGCACTGCCAGAGCCCTGCAAAATGACCTCCAGCAGGCCACAAATGTGCATGTGTCTGCTCAAATGGTCAGAAACAGACTCCATGAGGGTGGTATGAGGGCCCGACGTCCACAGGTGGGGGTTGCGCTTACAGCTCAACACCGTGCAGGACGTTTTTCATTTGCTAGAGAACACCAAGATTGGCAAATTCGCCACTGGCGCCCTGTGCTCTTCACAGATGAAAGCAGGTTCACACTGAGCACATGTGACAGACGTGACAGTCTGGAGACGCCGTGGAGAACGTTCTGCTGCCTGCAACATCCTCCAGCTTGACCGGTTTGGCGGTGGGTCAGTCATGGTGTGGGGTGGCATTTTTGGGGGGGCCGCACAGCCCTCCATGTGCTCGCCAGAGGTAGCCTGACTGCCATTAGGTACCGAGATGAGATCCTCAGACCCCTTGTGAGACCATATGCTGGTGCGGTTGGCCCTGGGTTCCTCCTAATGCAAGACAATGCTAGACCTCATGTGGCTGGAGTGTGTCAGCAGTTCCTGCAAGAGGAAGGCATTGATGCTATGGACTGGCCCGCCCGTTCCCCAGACCTGAATCCAATTGAGCACATCTGGGACATCATGTCTCGCTCCATCCACTCCTGGACAGTCTGTTGCACCACAGACTGTCCAGGAGTTGGCGGATGCTTTAGTCCAGGTCTGGGAGGAGATCCATCAGGAGACCATCCGCCACCTCACCAGGAGCATGCCCAGGCGTTGTAGGGAGGTCATACAGGCACGTGGAGGCCACACACACTACTGAGCCTCATTTTGACTTGTTTTAAGGACATTACATCAAAGTTGGATCAGCCTGTAGTGTGGTTTTCCACTTTAAATTTGAGTGTGACTCCAAATCCAGACCTCCATGGGTTGATAAATTTGATTTCCATTGATCATTTTTGTGTGGTTTTGTTGTCAGCACATTCAACTATGTAAAGAAAAAAGTATTTAATAAGAATATTTCATTCATTCAGATCTAGGATGTGTTATTTTAGTGTTCCCTTTATTTATTTTTGCCGTGTACATCGTTACAGTTCAGTGGAGGCTGTTGGGAGGAACTATAAGAAGACAGGCTCGTTGTAATGGCTGGAACGGATTAAATTGAATGGTATCATCAGACACATCAAACAAACTCGCGATTTTTTTGTGCCATATTAGCATTGACATGAAACCAGTCAAAACACCTCAAAACAAGGCATAGTATTAAGAACAATATGAAAAATAGCTACTTACGATTTCCAACATTGCAGTTTCTTGTCGTTCGCTATCTGATCATCCAGACCACGACAACACACTGGCTTCTGCCCCATTGAAGCGTCCCATCGTTTTCGTGACTTTCTCCATATTTTCCCAATGGTAAACGGCCTATCTTCATTTATTCACCATCTTTGATATCGTTTAGGTCTTGTTTAATTTTGTATATCATTATTTTATTTATTTATTTTTTACAGCAGGTGGCAGTAGTGGGCTGTCTTTGAATACTTAGAGAAGCCGCTTGTCTTGCAGGTGCACCACACCATGTTCCTTCTCCCATCATGCTTTGCGTTTTGACGCTCTTCTTCAGAGGACACCGCAAGAGGTCAGTTTATCAGACTTTTAGCGCAGAGGTAGGCCTTCTTTCTTAACTAATACAATATTGTTGTTCCATTAACTAAGATACACGATATTTTGAACAATCGATGTTGTGTCGTCATTAACAGTCATACAGAAGTGAATAATAGGTGTATGTGGCCGTTTGGCTTTGAGACAGCTAACTACTAACGTTAGCTAGCTACAGATTGCTGTAAGCACACCTGTGCTAGTCCAACTATATATATAAGCTAGCGAACTAGTTTATTAAGTGTGAGACGGGTAACAATCTCGTTTTGCATGTTAAACTAATTTAGTCAAATTACTTGACTTTCCATTTACCTCTAGTTGGATAGGGATGTCTAGTTAGCATAGCTAGTTTAGCTAGCTATACACATTATCTGCCAAGTAGCTTGCTAGTACTTTGACATTCACATTGCCAATGCACTTAGTACCCAGCGCCAGCTAGCTACGTCGGACGTAGAAAAGCTGTAACGTTAGGTGGTTAGTTGTAACCTTACTCAGTGAATAGTTTGACGAGGGAGGAATTCACTGAGGTTTGCAAGTGTTTTGGTTGATTGTCGTGGTTTGTTTGTATTGTTGAGATGTGGTGTGTCTATCCGCTGTGTCCTGAAGTACAATTTTGCCGTTTTATTGATTAATTTAATTATCATGTTTGTTCTGAGCACCATTGTAAATGAGACCCTGGTCTAAATTGGGCTACCCTGAATAAATACAATTGGGAAAAAATAAAATTGTCTTGTGTGAACTGGCATTAGCGCAGTTATTGCAGGCCAAGGGTTGGAGCTAGGTTATGTCTTGACTGATTAATCAGGCTGTGGTACACAATTAATTGGTGTATATACAGACTGAGACATTTGTGGACAAAATCGTATAAATGTAATTTACAAGCCAGAATGTTGAATAAAATTACATTTTGAACCTTACTGGTTGTCTGCGGTTTGTCCTGAAGATTCTCAAATTTGAACATGTTCAAATGTAATTTAATTCTAGCTTGTAAGGAACATTTTACATGATTTTGTGCACATTTCTCAGGCTGTATATACATATTAATTGTATATTACAGCCTGATTAATCACACTAGGACATGTCAATTGGGTCCATGTTTAAGGAAGTAGAATTGGACTATAAGCTGCTAGCCTGATTCTAATTGCAAGCATTCCAATGTCATTTTAGGCAAGGTTGATAGAGTGATTATGGAAATTGGTTGATTTGTGTTATTCAATATTTTGATTAGTATGAATGTTTTGCAGATTGAAATCAGTCAAAATGTCTGACGTAATTGAAGAGAAGATCAAGAACTACAGAACAGCTCCTTTTGATGCCCGGTTCCCCAACACCAACCAGACCCGAAACTGCTTCCAGAATTATCTGGGTAATAACCACCACACTCTACCTTTTTGTTTGCCATTCAGAGCTGTACATAGATGTTTAGGCCAGGCCTATATGGCTCTGGTGCTGTTGTCCTTTCAAACAATAGACCTTATTCACACTGGATATTCAAATACTTTTATACATCTCTCAGGCATCTCATACATTCACCGGCAAAGTTATTTTCTATGCTAAACCAATGTATGCTTAAATAAGGGTTTTTGAAGAATTAATCCACTTCGTCTAGGAGTAGTTGGTCGGTTTTGGACACGCTGTGAATAAGATCCGCAGCATCGATTATCATCCAAAACACCATGACATGGCTATCATTACATTCACTCAATATGTCTTGTAGTTACAATGATAATAGTCCCCATGTTCTTTTGAGTCAGACTCACTGTGGGTGGTTGCCATGGCACTTGCTGAATTCAACTTGAGCTTTAACCAAAGCAGGTAATGCTAAAGCCAGGTTCATGTCCATCGCTGACAGTTCACTTGTTTAAATTGCTTCACTTCCTCGAATGGCTATTTTGCTGCGTTAATTCTGGTACCTGCGTAAATGCTTAGTTCACTTACCCAAATGATGAACAGGTACTGTTTAGTTTTTTTCCCTATTTGTGTTTTATTTTTATTTACGCAATTTTATTAATTTACAGTTATGTAGCCTAGTACAATGTGAACACCTTAATTGTCAACTGACATTTACAACTGCCACTCACCATAATGAGAACTCACATAGTCAGATTGCTATTGACTACTATTGTTATTTGAATACTTGAACGATCCTTGTGTATTAAGTGTAGAATACTGGCACTTAATGGGCTAAATTTAATGAAAATATTCCCTTGGTCAGTTCATATGCGTTTACGTTGTATTGCACATATTTCCCTTCTTTTGTCCAGACTTCCACAGATGTAACAAGGCTCTGTCAGACAAAGGCCAGGACGTGGCACCCTGTGACTGGTACCAGAGAGTCTACAAAAGCCTGTGTCCCTTGAGCTGGGTATGTGTCACTAGTTCAATGGTTCTCTCTGGACCATACTGCCCTACAGTAAGTGTTGAACACCCTTGAAGAGACTTATATTTAAATCAGTGGTGCCAGTCATCAAGTAATGCAAGGTTAAAGGTGATGTGGCTGGTTAGTAGTTTCAAGACAAACTCCCCCTCTTCCTTTCTCAATTGTCATCTTTTATGTCATTTTGTTTTCTGCCATGGGACATTTACTGAGTTTCTCTCTCTCGCTCCAAGGTGGCAAAATGGGACGATCAGATTGAAGCTGGAAGTTTCCCTGGGAAAATCTAAATGGACACATGACTTCTTCCACTGATCTCACGTCCTTTCCCCCGACTTCCCTTGCGCACCTCTTAATGTCTCTGTCAACATTTTGATGTTTCTGTAAAAATGACTAATAAATATTTTAATGTGGTGATATTTGGTCATGCTGACTTTGGTTTGGTGTTGGACAGTCCCATAAATTAATCCACAAGACAGGATAGGTCGCTATATTGAAAAGGTACAATAGAATTTAGTAAAATAATTGCTGACATTCGGTAGGACGACCTGCCATATTCTCTAAAACAACAGAGGTAGCTTATGGTATAGAAATGAACATTCAATTCTCGGCAACAGCTCTGGTGGACATTCCTGCAGTCTGCATGCCAATTGCACGCTCCCTCAGAACTTGAGACATCTGTGGCATTGTGTTGTGACAAAACAGCACATTTTAAAGTGGCCTTTTATTGTCCACAGCACAAGGTGCACCTGTAAGGATCATGCTGTTTAATCAGCTTCTTGATATGCCACACCTCTCAGGTGGATGGATTATCTTGGCAAAGGATAAATGCTCAAACATTTGTACACATTTTAGAGAAGTTGTGTATGAAACATTTGTTTTTATTTCAGCTCTAGACACATGGGACCAATGCTACATGTGTTTATATTTTAGAAATGGTTGCATGTTTATATTTTTGTTCAGTATACATACAGAACTACTCAATGAGGGAATGTGAACAACCCCCAGAGTACAATGACACCTGGTAGCCGACCAGGTCAGAGTAGGTAGACTAAAATGCTGCTAGAGTATACATTAGATGGATCTCCTAGTAGTCTGTATAGAAATCAACGTGCGCAACTATGGGGAAAAACGGACGGGTTTGGCTTAGATTGTCATGTTAAAATAATGGGCAATCATGCCATCCCAGAGATGGCTCTAGTGGGGGACCTATCTAGGATATATATACATAGGTGCGTTATGAGTTTCTGATTAGGATGTCGTAACATGTAATACCCGAGTAAAGGATTATGCTTGCATTTGACCAAACTTTACGACGTGAGTTATTCACAACATGGAAATGAACCCAAAGCCAAGCGATACGGAAAAGAGGACACGGTTTGTGGACAATGTAATCGCTGTCGGATAAAGGCAAACAAGTGGAAGAATTGAGCGAGGACTAAGAGACTGCAATATCTCAGTCAAATTCCGATGCCACGGTCATGAAAGGTGATTTGTATCAAAACTGTTTTTTCCGTGATCCGTGGGAGAATTATGAAATCGTTACCGTCTTAGATAAAAACGAGCCGCATGTGCGAGTAGCAATACTGCTTAGCGTTATTGGAAGAGAGTGCCATATGCTTCAGCGTTATCTAGATTTGGGGGAAGAGGATACACAAAAATAAAAAATCATTGACGTTTTATAAAGACATTTTGAACCCACTCGTAATGAGAGTTATGAAATATTCATTTTTAACACGTGAACAAACTCAAGCAGAGACGTCTGGTCAATATGTTGTGAGGCTGCGTGTGATTTCGGGTCAATGAGAGACGAAATGCTCAGAGACAGACTTGTGATTGGCTGTAAAAATGAGAGCAAGTATGCTGTGCGAACCACAATTTATGCTGACTAAAGCCATAGATTTATGCAGAGTTAGCGAACAGCGACACATATCCAATTAAAAAACATGACTACTGTCTTTGTTTGAACAGACAGGATCTGTCAATTATGCCACCCAGAACAAATACAGAGGCCATGTCGATAAAAAATGGAAACTTAAATAATCGGACAGTGATGCAATGCGGAAAAATTCTGAAGATGGGTGCAGGTACTGGGGATCAACACACGCAAGAGCCAAATACCCAACATATGGGGTTATATGCAAATTCCGTGGAAAAATAAACATTTGGGTAAAGTGTGCAGACAAAGACAAAGTAAGCCTGCCAATCTGCTAGAACAGGATACATGCAGTGATCAAAATTATGATGAAGAAAAGTGGACATGCTATACATGACATATGTTAATTCTGTTCAAAGTGGCAAAGATGAATGGTTTACAAACTTAACGCTTGCCCCACTGATGTGTGATAACTGTGATTATGATCCAAGCAGCACTCAAATGCCAGCTAGACAGTGGCTCAACTGTCAATACACCTGGCCAAAGAGACTTTATGTAAGTGATGGAGATGCAAAGCCACAACCAAGTAAGGCTACGGCTGTAAGATGGCTTGGTTATTACACAAGTAGGGGAGTGTGAACTACAAGCCAATCATGATGGGGGAAACGTGCTAAAGTTCCAATTGGTGAACACCTTCCAAAAGCCTCTCCTTTCAGCAGAAACGTGTGAAAAGCTTAAGTTGCTACAGCTCAACCACCAACATGTTGTTCATCATGTCAGCACTCAAAAAAAACATAAGGTCCCATCAGACTTGAACTCCTCAGAGGCAATACTGAAACAGTTTGAGGATGTTTTTGAAGGGATGAGTGCTCTGCCAGGTGATCTCCACCTGGTGGGGGATGAGTCTGTTAGACCAGTTCTACAGCTTCCCCCCAGCCGAATCCCCATTCCACTGAAGGAAAACATACTAACGGCTGTTGATTCAATGGAGGAACAGGGTGTCACTACGAAGGTCACCAAAGGGACTACTGCACATACAGAGACAAACTCACAATGCAGGAAGAGGTCGTCCACAAAGGCGATAGGGCGGTAGTGCCAGAAACTCTACGCCCGATGATTCTCTCTTGTATCCATGCAGGGCACTCGGGTTGAAGTCAGTCTCAGGAAAGCCAGAGACTCAGTATTCTGGCCCAACATGACCCAAGAAATAAAAAATGTTGTGGGTGTGTGCAGCATATGTAATGCTAATCTACCTAAGCAGCAAAAGGAAAGCTGCACCAACATGACGTACCAGCACGTCCTTGGTCTAAAGTGGGAATGGATCTGTTCACAGTAAAGAATGTTCCTTTTCTGATTATAGTGGACTACTATTCAGATTTTTGGGAGGTGGAGAAATTGACACAACAGCCGCTTGCATCATCGACTGTTGTAAGCAGCAGTATAGCAGATTTGGCATACCTGACAGTTGTGGTGTTACGGATAATGGGCCCCAGTTCACGAGTCAAGACTTTGCTTTGGTTTCAAAAGCCCGGGAGTTCCATCATGTGACGTCCTCACCCTACCACAGTCAGAGTAATGGTAAGGCGGAGTCAGCAGTGAAAATAGCAATGACTCTCATCGCAAAGGCTGTGCAGGAAGGCACAGATGTGTGGCAAGCCATTTTGGCGTTGGGTAAATACTCCCATAGAGGGCTTCGGCAGTCCTGTACAGAGCTTAATGTCTAGACACTCCTTCTCTCTGTTGCCAACAACTCCCAAGCTCCTCACACCAAAGGTCATTAGGGATGTTCAGGCACACCAACGTGCACATCAGGAGAAGTCAAAACATTACTATGACCAGCATGCAAAACATCTGCCTGTGATTAAACAAGTGCTCCTCTCACCTCACTCCAGGGATGCCTCATGGAGTCTTGGCACACGCATAGGGCACATCAGCGCAAGGTCATATGAAGTGGAAGTAAAGGGACGAAAGTATCGAAGGAACCGGAAGGACATACGCCCAGCTCAGAAGAGCATAGGGCACAGGGGGGCTACATGGGAAGACTGTGAATATCCTCTGGATGGTGTGGGCAGGACACACAATGAGGAGACGGGGGAAGACCCCACCAGGGCAGTTATCTCTGCCGACCGTGCCTCCACAACTTTAGGAATATGTGGAAGAGGAAGGAGAGGCCCTGAGGCTCCCAGAGGTGCCAGGAGAAAACCTGAGGATCCCAGAGGTGCCCAACGTCCCAGAGGAGCCAGGAGAGGACCTGAGGATCCCAGAGGTGCCCAACGTCCCAGAGGAGCCAGGAGAGGACCTGAGGATCCCAGAGGTGCCCAACATCCCAGAGGTGCTAGGAGAGGACCTGAGGATCCCAGAGGTGAACAATGTCCCAGAGGTGCCAGGAGAAGACCTGAGGATCCCAGAGGTGCCAGGAGAGGACCTGAGGATCCCAGAGGTGCCCAATATGCTACCAGTGTGACACACTTGACTAGGACAAAGGCCCCTGCGGTACGGGCACTATCTCCCTTAAGAGATGGACAATATATTTTTTTACCTTATAAAAAACAAGGTGTTGATAATGTAAATACATTTTTTCACTGTGGTAAAAATGGTATGAAGTGCTCAAGCTAATTATTTATGAAAAGGAAGATGTTAAGATAATGGATATAATGCCAACCCAGAGATGGTGCTAGTGGGGCACCTATCTAGGATATATAAACAGGTGCATTATGAGTGTCTGATTAGGATGTCGTAACCTGTAACATGTAATACCTGAATAAAGGATTATGCTTGCATTTTACTAATCTCTCCGACGTGAGTTATTCACATACTGTAAACATACAGTTGACAATGTGTAAACTATGTTTATAGAAAAAGTTTATTGAAAATATAAATGCGTTTGCACAATGAACACTTGTCTCTCAAATACATCGTTACAGCAAATTTTACAGAGGTAAAGACAGTTTCAGGTTGAATATTCGCACTTTCAAACCTCAATAGCTTTCATACCACTTGAGCCACAGACTCCAAATAAGTGTCATAATGTTGAAAAAATTGCGCACAACATTTCACAGTTCTTATTTAACGATTTGGACAATAAAACGTGGAAATGTGAGCAGCATTTTGTATTCCTAGTTGAATTAGTTAGGGAGCGTAAACAAAGTACCTATTTTTTTTTTACATATGAATTTCAACAGCTTCTTGGTCATGTCACCCACTGACCTCAAACAAGGTTCAGAATGTACACTCTGTGGGCCTACACATGGCACACCCTTTAGTTTGTTAATTTTCATTGATAATGTTGAATTAGGTCAACATTATAATTTCAATAGTTCCTTGGTGATGTGACCTACTGACCTCAAACTACTTTCAGAATGTCCACGGACTGGTGGAGACGGCACCGCGAGGCGTCCAGTGCGGTAACGCGACTGATCCTGGAGAAGCTGGCGGGAGCCCGGGGGAGAGTTCTCTTTTCTTTGTAAAGGGCAGGGCCCCCTGGATTGGGTTCACCCCGAGAAAGGAACCCAAGCCCTGGAAAGCATTGCGGTTCCGGCGGCGTCCGGTGTGCTCTCGCTGGCCCTTGAAGATCCAGGGGAAAGGGTGTACATTTCAAGCCGGGCCGTATCCATGTCCGCAGCAGGTCTCCAAGGTGAACAGCCTCTGGCATGTTTTAACAAATAAGGGTAGTTGGCAAATCAGATCCGTAACTTCGGGTTAAGGATTGGCTCTAAGGGCTGGGTCAAGGTTTCGTACATAGCAGAGAAGCTCACTCGCTGCGATCTAACTGAAGGTCAGCCCTCGATCCAAGCTTTTGTCAGGGACGGAAGGCATCTGACTCCACCATCCTCCTTCTTTACTCACGGGCTACCAGGTGCACGCAGAAGGGAGAGCCCAGGAAGGTGGGTAGAAGGAGTAAGACATTGTGCTCTGGATAGGTAGGGGGCTAGGTGGTGGTCGCCCATCCGCCCAGGCCCATCCTCTGGTGAGACTGTGAGTCAGGTTGGTACTAGCTGTGGAAGTCAAAGGGTCACCAGGTGCACAAGGAGGCCTCCCCCAGAGAGTGTAGGCCAGGAGTCAGAGGTCACCAGGTCAATGGGGGCCTGCCTGGAGGTCAGGAAGGCTCCAGGGAGAAGGCCCAAGTGAATAGGTGTTTGAGTGATACTGTCCTTCAGGGGGGCAGAGTAGGGAAATTAATGTAAAATTGTGTGATTTGAAAATGGACATACAAAAGGGTGTGCAATGTGTAGGCCCACTGAGTGTACATTCTGAACCTTGTTTGAGGTCAGTAGGTCACATGACCAAGGAGCTATTGAAATTAGAAAGTTTGAAAAATTAATGTACAAACATGTGAGATGAAAATGGCCAAACCTAAAAGGTGTGTAATATAGAAGGGTAGTCGGTGGACATTATGAACCTTGTTTGAGTCCAGTGGGTCACATGATCAAGGAGCTATTGAAATTAGAAACATTGAAAATGAATGTAAAATCGCATGAGATTAAAATGGTTGTGCTACATATAAGGCTAATCAGTGGAAATTCTGACAGCAGTTTGAGGGTTGTAGGTCACATGACCAAGGAGCTATTGACATTTGAACATTTGAAAAATGTATGTAAAATCGTGTGGGATGAAAATTGACAAACAAACGGGTGTGCAATACATAAGGCTTGTCAGTGGATATTCTGACAGCATTTTGAGGGTTTTAGGTCACATGACCAGAGAGTTATTGAAATTAGAAACATTGAAAAACATTTAAAATAAATGTCAAATCGTGTGAGATGAAAATGGACAGACAAAAGGTTGTGCTACATATAAGGCTACTCAGTGGATATTCTGAAAGTAGTTTGAGGGTTGTAGGTCATAAGACTAAGGAGCTATTGAAATATGAAACTTAAAAAATATATAGTAAAATCTCATGAGATGCAAATTGACAAACAAAATGGTGTGCCATGTGTAGGCCCACATGGCCCAATAGCACCTTGGGTCACATGACCAAGGTGCTATTGAATTTCAAAAATGTAAAAATGTGAACAACAGTTATGGTATTTGATTGACTGAGGATAATAATAACTATTTTTTTAAATGATGCTCTTTGCACCCTTTATTTATTTATTGCCCTATCCACGACCGATGGACACACTAATCTAAAATGATCACTATTTTTTTCCACTGACCCGTCATAGCATGGGTGGGAAACAGTCACAGTTACACAGTTACACAGACCTGTGTAACTGTGGTTGAACATTGATTGGCATGTGTGTTGCTAAAAACATATGCGATTTAAACAGAAGCTACAAAAATTATGTAGTTCGAATAAAACCGTTAAAACGTAGACGTTCCCCTAGCCTATATGATGCAACTGACCACGAGGGTTGCAGGAAAGACTGCCGAATGCTTGTTACATCAAACTGAATGAGGTGAAAGTGAGGAATGGATAAATTATACAAGGAAAGTGCTCATTTTCTAAATACAGGCACAACATTTATTAAAGTATCAGTATGATGAAAGGGCACAACCCGGTGCAACACCGTTAAAATTCAGTTGACATTGATGCTGCAACATAAAATGCGTGTGCCATGTTACTCCATCCAACATTTCAAAATGATTTTTGGCCCGTTATTGTCCAAACTTCTTTTATATTGGGAATAATGGGGCACTATGTAAGTGAGCATCTTTATTTTGATCTCAATATAATAGAAAACGAATGCTTTATTAGGCCTATGGTCTGCATAATTACCAAGAGCTTCGCTCTTTATTTGGGAACATCACCTACAATGTAACAATTTATGAACAATAGTTGTTTCATTCTGCTTGTTCATGTTGACTGAATAACCCTGAGTCATGGGCTACTGTTACTATTCTCACACTGAGTCACGAGATTTCTGACAGCCATGTGACGTGATACCCAATACAGTTATTCAATTTCAGTCCCACTGCTTGAGAACAATATACATGCAGCATATATATATATATATATATATATTTACATATATATATATTTACATATATATATATATATATAAACCTAATTGTCGAACAGGCTACACATATAAACAAATATTAAATGGAGGAATAGCTCGAACGGAAGAGCATACAAACGGATGGATCCTCGTCAGTATCGCGGACGGTGCCTGGCGCGTGATACATTGCTTTGGTACTGGGGCAGCGTTGCATCAGCAGCATCCGTCATCAGCTGATCACTCTCAAGGTCTCCTTCGCAGAGCATCATGGGGAGGACACTGGAACCGCTGGTTCTATCCGGGGACCGCTACATCCCCTACAACTAAACCAACGTTGGTTCACCATCAGCACCATAATAGGAGACCCACGCCAAAAAGAGGTCACGCAGAGAGCATCTCGTTTTTCATAGGTTGTTAGGAGCTGGACTAACTCCTCAAAGGGAAACGTGCGGATTGTCGCGCATCCACTCCACAAACCTGAGCTATATGAAACGAATAACGAAGACATTTGCAAGGGACTTTGTTTTAATAGTATTCTACCGCATTGGTGCCAGTTGAATCGTGGAGGGCGGGAGAGGAATAGCACGACTGGTCACGACAGGTGAATTGCGGTAAATTGCTTGTTTTATACTATTATATGACATATCTAGGGCATTGCTGACAAACCGTCTGTATAAAATATTGATTAGTAGGTCAAGAATGAGTGCCTTTATAGTAGCTTTTGGCCGTTTAAGAAGTGTGGGAATCACTCTATTTGACCGCAAAGTCTACGTTTTGCATTTCATAGAACAGTCATTTTTATAGCGAAGTATAAATATATTATTTTTGCTGCCATCGGATTCCTCTATTAGCTCAATACGCATAAAACAAATCAATTGAATAGAATCGTAAACAAATGAAGACATTGCAATCTATTAAGACGTTAGAAAGTAGGCTATCAGGATATAACATTATTCAACTTGTTATTTTAGGGCTACTTCAGTTCAATTCATAAAAGCAACAGGGCAACGTTTGTTTACAACTGTGATCAGATTCAGCACCAAGGACAACGTCTTATCAGTTCCTTATTTTGCAGGCTGCAGCTTTCAAGACTGTGCGTTCTTTTCCACCTGAAGATCTTTTCTCTTGTCCTCCTGTCCTGTTTGTAATCTTCTCATCAAGAGCTGCTATTTGTTAGTGAATATCTATCTATTCACTGAAGATGGTGGAGGAGGAGGTACGTTCTGCCCCCTAATTCAACCCTGTAGACAGAGTAGCAATCTATGCTGCTGTTATTATATGCTGACCATGCACTACTCACAAGTACTATACTTTTGACCATACAATGTGTGGCCCCTCAAAAGGTCCCTAAACCTTTGCATTCCTACAATCCATCAATTTTTTTCCAATTCTGTTGCATGCGGTCAGAAAATCATATGACTGTTCAAAACCTACTTCATGGAGGTGGGCGTTGTGCTGTATAATGCTGTATATCAGTGAGTCATGTTCTACGCTGACCTTACCCCTTGACTTTTTCCACATGTTGTTGTGTTAACAGCCTGAATTTAAAATTGATTAAATTGAGATTTTGTGTCACTGGCCTACACAAAATACCCTATCATTTACAAATGAATAAAACATGAAAAGCTGAAATGTCTTGAGTGAATAAGTATTCAACCCCTTTATTATGGCAAGCCTAAATAAGTTCAATGTGCTTAACTAGACACATAATACGTGGCATGGACTCACTCTGTGTGCAATAATAGTGTTTAGCATGATGTTTGAATGACCACCTCGATCTCTGTACACCACACATACAATTATCTGCAAGGTCCCTCAGTCAAGCAGTGCATTTCAAACACTGATTCGACCACAAAGACCAGGGATGTTTTCCAATGCCTCGCAAAGAAGGACACCTATTGGTAGGGGTAAAAATAAAAAGCAGACATTGAATATCCCAGAATATTCTAAACATGCATCCTGTTTGCAACAAAGCACTAGTGAAACAACAACCAGCTTGAACAATTGGTAAATATTGTACAATCCAGGTGTGCAAGGCTCTTAGAGACGTATGCAGAAAGACTCCAAGCTGTAATCGCTGCCAAGGGGGTTCTAAAATGTATTGTGTCAGGGGTGTGAACACTTATGTGAATTAGATATTTGTGTGTTTAAATGTTCAAAACATTTGCACAAAGTTATAAAAACATGTTTTCACTTTTTGTCGTTATGGGGTATTGTGTGTAGATGGGTGAAGAAAAAAACAACCATTTCATCAATTTTGAATTCAGGCTGTAAAAAAAAAGTGGAATAAGTCAAGGGGTATGAATACTTTGTAAAGGCACTGTATGATTGAACAGTTAGATTACTGTTCTATGAGTAATAGGTTCCAGAATGAGCTTTTATGTAATGGACGTTTATCGTGCAATAGACTATGGCATACACTTCTAATCATTCATCTCTGCTATTGACAGAATGAACTAACCCAAGGCCTTTTGGAGCTCAACCTATGTTGTGGTATTAGATATACAGCCAAAGCTAATCAACTCATCAATACAATTTGGACCCAGCATCTTTCAGTACATGAGTGGGTTTGATTGGTTCTCTTACAGTAGGTTAATGAGATAAGAGTGAATGGCTCAAAAAGAATTAGGCCAGAATCGTTGTTATATATATATATATATATATATATATATATAGAGAGAGAGAGATAGATAGTCTTTTCCCTCCCACAATGCATTGGTGCAAGGAGCAGCAATGCCATGTTTTATCGCTGTGTGTTTTGGTCTATTTTAGCGAGTGTCAATTTAACGGTCACCTTCAGGCAGTTGTTATGAAAATGAGGAAGAGACAGAAATAGTCTTGGAGCGAGAGGGCTATGGAAGAAGTCGTGTGTCTGTCATGAGAAACAGGGAGGGGGGGGGGGAATAGATACGGTCTGGGATGGGGTTATGAAATAAGTCGTGTGTTACATCATTAGAAAAGAGAGCGATGGGAACACAAAGAGGAAAAGAGAGATGGAGCCCTGAGACAGAATTGGAGTGTACAGTTCACTAAGGTCAGATGAATAAGTTCCACTTCTGTGACTCTGAAAAGGACTACTACCCTGTTGAATTCTTATTTTTATCTGAGTGTTGCTCACTTTGCAAACAACCCCATTACTAGGCTGCTAGCACAAAGTTACATTGTACACATACCTGAGGTATGACCGTGTGTAATTGTGATTAAAAAAATCAAAAATCAAGTTCAGAATTTGGCTGGGCTGAAAAGGAAGACCTCTTTTAACACAGTCCTATTTTAAGACTTATCTCTTATCCCGACTCTTTCAATATTGATACAATTATTGTACAAATCATGAGAATTTGACACATTTTGAATGCATCTCAAGGCTGCTTATTTCTACTGAGTCATTGTGACTTTACAGGCGGCGAAGGGGGGTAGAGAGAAGAGAGAGGGGGAGTGGTGGAAGGTGAACTTCAGGATATAAACAGAGTGAGAGGAGGGAGGGAAGAGAGAGAGAGAGGGATAGAGGGAGGGACTGGGTTTGGCGGAGGCCATAGTGTTTAGCCCGTTTGTTTACAGTGTGTTAAAATAGCACAGACTGTCACATTGTACGTTTTTGCAGACACATGCTTTGTCTTGTGACACATCCCTGCCTACTTCAGTTTCAATTTTTCGTTGGGATTTCCGGATAGTTCCTCTATTGAATTGCCACCATCACTTTGGGAGACCTTCCCGTCCAAACACACACATACAAAACACAGAGAATAAATGCCATCTAAATATGTTTGGAAATCTGTCATATGGTGGAAGAGAAAAAGTAATTCAGTATGAGAAGAGGTGAAAGGACAATGTTTTAATGCACCAGAATTGCATCATTCAACTATAGTTAGATCTAAGGTGATGTAAAGATCAAATAAATGACACTGATGCCAAGAACATTTTTGATCTTATATTTCATTGCATTCAAAATTTGGGGGTGTCATTAGCGTTTCCTACACAAGTCCCTCACGTCTCTGTCATCTCTTCTCGCACAAACTGAGGCTCACATACGGACTCAACACCGCCTCAACCGCGAGCTCTAGAGGTGGACCGAAGGGCACCTAAGCCGCGAGGAAAGGTCGGCCCAGTATCATATAACCTCTAACAATATGCCTTCTCAGCAGTGTCTCTGCATAGTGTTCCATATTACTGGATTCAGCAGAAAAGACCCAGAGCTTGATTTATGTGGCCTTCAACGAGTTTCATTTGAGATCTGGCTACAGGGTCAATTAAGGATACAGTCAAATGTAAATAGCCTACATTTTGGTACCCAGCATATTAGCCATATTTATATGCATCAGACTATAAAGTGGTCTGCTAATGTTATAATGTATCTAGCAGATCTCAGCATGTCTTTAAAGACTGGGGAAATACCTTTTGTATGGAAATGTGCCCGACCCCTCTCCATGAAGGTGGGAACTCCTTAGACCCAAATAACTATAGACCTATATCAGTAACCTGTTCAATAGCAAAATTCTATGAGAAATGAATATATTCCCAAATGTATTAGTACCCTGATGACTTTAATTTGACACTTTTTTAAATCTGTCTTTAGACCCACCCATTCCACTACTACAGCATTAGTGAATCATACAAATGATATACCTTCTTAATCTGACCAAGGCAAACTAACTGGTGCCATCTTTCTGGTTTATCCAAAGCATTGGATTTAGTCTATCATCTTACTAGGAAAACTTCAAAACCTTGGTTTCACTAACAGATCACTAAACTGGTTCCATGCATATCTCAGCCATGGAAAACAATGTGTTTTCATGGACAGACACAAAACGCAACTTTTTGTACTCAGTATAGATGTACTTCAAGGCTCCTTCTTTTCTCTGTATTCATAAATGAATGGCATCTAATTGTTTTGAAGAGACATGTTCACTTACACGGGGACGATGAAGTGCTCCATATAACCAGGTTCAAATATTTTGCGGATACAAGCAACTCTCCCAAGATGATTTTAACACTTTCCAAAAATGATTTCTAGCAAATCATTTAGTGGTTGCATTGAAGACAAGTCCCATATCATACTTTTTGGTACACGGCAAAGAATAAACTCCACAGCTAGCCATTTCAAAACTCATGCAAGTGATGGAACAATGCTTGAAAATGTGGATGGTTTAAAATATCTAGGTTTGAGGATAGATTCTGAATGATCTTTTGGAAAGTGCATTGATGATTTTTGAAAAAGAATGAACTCTAATAAGCTTCGGGTTACTCTACAGATCGAAGAATAGTTTCACTGTATCTGTTAGAAAGACCTTAGTAACCCAATTGCTGCATCCCATCCTAGACTCTGGGGACATTATCCATCGGAAAACACAACCAAAACCTGACTTTGCAAATTAGAATTCATGTATCACAATCTTTGCAGATTCTTTCTTGGATGCTAACTGTAAGACACATCCTTGCACAATGTATGAATCACTAAATTGGCTCTCACTCCGAAACAGAAGACAATTGCATTGGTACCGATTAAAAAAAAAACGTATCATCTTAAATGTCCTTGTATATATTAAGGAACACCTAACTTTACAAGACTCACACTACGTTTTTTGACAACAGCAGCAATTGCAAATTCCAAGGGTACATCATGGGGTTAGAGTAAGGTCTTTCAGATACAAAGACCCAACTGACTGACTGGAGTCATTTACCTAGAGAAATCAGGGCATTAAAATAACACAGGGAATTTAAGAAAAGCCCTTTTTCAAATGCTAAGAACAAACTGTTTGGGGTTTTTAACTAATGTGAAGAAATGTTTAAATATGTACAGTACCGTTCAAAGGTTTGGACACACCGACTCATTCCAGGGTTTTTCTTTATTTTTTTAAACCTTTTTATACATTGTTGAATAATAGTGAAGACATCAAACTATGAAATAACAGATATGGAATCATGTAGTAACCAAAAAAGTGTTCAACAAATCAAAATATATTTTATATTTGAGATTCTTCAAAGTAGCCACCCTTTGCCTTGATGAAAGCTTTGCACACTCTTGGCATTCTCTCAACCAGCTTCATGAGGTAGTTACATGGAATGAATTTCAATTCACAGGTGTGCCTGTGGAATTTCTTTCCTTCTTAATGCGTTTGAGCCAATCAGTTGTGTTGTGACGAGGTATGGTTGGTATACAGAAGATAGCCCTATTTGGCAAAAGACCAAGTCCATATTACGGCAAGAACAGCTCAAATAAGAAAAGAGAACGACAGTCCATTGTTACTTTGAGACATGAAGGTCAGTCAATGCGTAAAATGCCAGCGCAGTCGCAAAACCATCAAGCGCTATGATGAAACTGGCTCTCATGAGGAGCACCACAAGAATGGAAGAAGTTCATTAGTGTTACCAGTCTCATAAATTGCAGCCCAAATAAATGCTTCACAGAGTGCAAGTAAAAGACACATCACAACATCAACTGTTCAGAGGAGACTACGAGAATCAGGCCTTCATGGTCTAATTGCTGCAAAGAAACCACTACTAAAGGACACCAACAATAAGAAGAGACTTGCTTGGGCCAAGAAACACGAGCAATGTTTCAAATTTGCACTGTGTCTTTGTGAGACGCAGAGTAGGTGAATGGGTGATCTCTGCATGTGTGGTTTGCACCGTGAAGCATGGAGGTAGAGGTGTGATGGTGTGGGGGTGCTTTGCTGCTGACACTGTCAGTGATTTATTTCAAATTCAAGGCACACTTAACTAGCATGGCTACCACAGCATTCTGCAGCGATACGCCATCCCATCTGGTTTGCGTTTATTGGGACAATCATTTGTTTTTCAAGAGGACAATGACCCAACACACCTCCAGGCTGTGTAAAATCTATTTGACCAAGAAGGAGGGTGATGGAGTGCTGCATCAGATGACCTGTCCTCCACAATCACCCAACCTCAACCCAATTGAGATGGTTTGGGATGAGTTGGATCGCAGAGTGAAGGAAAAGGAGCCAACAACAATATGCTCAGCATATGTGGGAACTCCTTCAAGACTGTTGGAAAAGCATTCCAGATGAAGCTGTTTGAGAGAATGCCAAGATTGTGCAAAGCTATCATCAAGGCAAAGGGTGGCTACTTTGAAGAATCTCAAATATAAAATATGTTTTGATTTGTTTATCACTTTTTTGATTACTACATGATGTGTTATTTCATAGTTTTGATGTCTTCGCTATTATTCTACAATGTAGAAAATATTAAAAATAAAGAAAAACTCTGGAATGAGTAGGTGTGTCCAAACTTTTGACTGGGACTGTTGAAGATGTTAATGCTGGCCAACACTGATTATTGTTGCATTAACTCTACACTGGTGCCAGTTTCTTTTGCCAAGTACACATTTTGCACAGGAATGACAAAAGCCCCATTGATGGAGGAGGGTAAAATCCTTGGCATTGGCAACAGTCACGCAGTCCCATCCAACCTATAAGATCACAACGAAGCACATTTCATAACCCCGATCTGGGCTCTTCACTATTTGTGGCTCGATGGTGCTAAACATAGGCCTTTCCTTCTAGCCTGACCCTAATTATCCTTGTTATGGTACCACAATAATAGACCTAACAGCTTTGGGATCTTTTTGGAACACCAGATAAGTGTTATGCTGCCATCTGAACATTTCTCTGGAGACACTCGTTGAGGGGGAGCGCGGTTCTACCTCTGTCTGTCTGTATGACTCATCCTCCTTCTACCGTATTTGTTTAACAAAATATTTTGGTTACTACCTGATTCCATATGCGTTATTTCATAGTTTTGATGTCTTCACTATTATTCTACAATGTAGAAAATGGTAAAAATAAAGAAAACCCTTGAATAAGGTGTGTCCAAACTTTTGACTGGGGCTGTATGTATGTGCAGTGTATATTATAGGGACTGAATTGTGTTAGTTGTATTAGTAGTTGTAGCAGTAGTCTTCATTAGTTCTAAGCCTATTAGTAGTTGTATGCTGTTTTTTATGTTGTTAATGTACGTTTTAGTTTTGTATTACTATTTCATTGTTATTGTTATTAGACAGCAGTTGCCATATTATTCTGTCTACTATGTATTGTTCATTTTTTTTGTTTTTTGGGGGGGGGGTTGGGGACACTTGAAAACAAGATGGTGCATCTCAAGAGATTTCATCCTGCAAACATTTTTATGAATAAGTAAATATGCAGTGGTGGTAGAGGTTGAGAGTAGAGTAAAGGTGGTTTGGTGAACTACGCTCACATGATGCGCAACCTCCTCTGAGACTTCAGGAAGTGTAGGCTTTACCTCAGTATTAATGCTGTATTAAGTCATGCAGGCTGCAGACGACTTGGGTTTGACACCTGGCCAGAGACATTATAATATCTTAACCTGTAATTCTGTATGATGTCATTTACAGACAGTGCATATAGAACAGTACTAATGTCTCTGCTCTGACAGTGTTTTAGTTTTACACTATATGGGCTCTTAATCAGAATGTACTGCCATTTAACCCAGGGGCACAACTTTGGTTTTAGAAGTGGGTGGGGCCAAAAAGGTAATAAAAAGAAATGAAACAATTGGTTGGATAAGCACCCCAAACAGCCTACCTGACCGCTCAGAGACATCCACATGGTACTAAAGCACACCGTTGCCTCGTTTTGTATCACATTCCAGTGATAAAACTTGGGCAGGGGGGGCAAAAATGCAATTTCAATTTCCCCTGCATAAATCCATAATAACACACACTCTCCCCATTCTGTCTGTAACAGAAAAAGCAGGTGACAGGATACCTCCTGTTCTCCCTGGCCACTGCAGTCATTGGCTCGCTGCAGTTTGGCTACAACACAGGGGTCATTAATGCACCTGAACAGGTTTGTAGGCTTATTTAGTGTTTTCTTATAACAGTGAAAGCATGTGTGGGATTTGGTTTTGTTAAACTTTCCATTATGCTTGTCGATTTTGTAGTACTGATTTGTTTTTCACAGTGCCTCATCAAGCTCTAAATCAAGACATTGTATCTTGGTAATGCTTCATCTCTGATCTTTCTCTCTCTCCCTCCCTCTCATTTTATTTCTTCTCTATCTCTCTGTCTCTCTGTCTCTCTCTCTTTCTGTTCAGAAACTGCGGGCCTTCTTCAATAACACATGGATGGAGAGGTATGCCGAGCCCATCAAACCAGGAACGTGCACCATTGTGTGGAGCTTGTCGGTGGCCATCTTTAGTGTGGGCGGCATGGTGGGCTCCTTCAGCGTTGGAGTGATGGCAGACAGATTTGGGAGGTGAGTGGTGACCCCAATATTCACCTATTTCAACCCTATACCATTTTTCACTAACTATCGATAGTTTTCTAATGTTCACATTTTGGAACAGGGTAGGAAGTAAAGTTTTCAATACAAAAACCAAAAGGTTTGACATGTAAATTAAAAACCACTGCACCTTCACACACTGTAACAATATTATTTGAGCCAGCATACTTAGAATAACATTTCTAGCCCATTGTCAATCATCTTCCCTGATGAGAAAAAAACACACAAGCCTTTATTAGCTACCCACATGTATTGTCTATGGCAGAACAATCAGCTGTGAATAACGGCTACCTGCGGGGCAGCAGGTAGCCGGAGCAGCAGAGCGTTGGACTTGTAACCGAAAGGTTGCAAGATTGAATCTCCGAGCTGACAAGGTAAAAATCTGTCGTTCTGCCCCTGAACAAGGCAGTTAACCCACTGTTCCTAGGCCGTCATTGAAAATAATAATTTGTTCTTAACTGACTTGCCTAGTTAAAAAAAGGTATAAAATAAAATTGACAGTATTGGGATTTTTATCCTAGGAGTGAATTTGGTCACTCTTCAGTTCTGGTTCTCTACCTTCTGGTTCTCTGCCTTTCCTTGGTCTGTTTCTGCCTCTGCTACGCTGCAGGAACCAATGAGGCTCCAAGGAATCAGTGGAGAGTGGTTAGAACGGTTGCTCTGTTTCCTCCTCCCTCTACATCTTAACCTCTCTCTGTCTATCTCTTACTCTGTGCAACACTTTGTCTCTGAAGCCTCCAATCTGTGTGTGTCTCTGGGTATTGGGATAAAGGAAATTGTCCATGTTCCTGGTCAACATCCTGGCTGTGTTCGGAGGCCTCCTCATGGGTTTCTCCACCATTTGCTCCTCCTATGAGATGGTCATCGCTGGACGCCTCGTCATTGGCCTCTTCTGCGGCCTCTTTACCGGCCTTACGCCCATGTATGTGGGGGAGCTGTCCCCCACCCCTCTCCGAGGCGCCTTCGGCACCTTGCACCAGCTGGGCGTGGTGATTGGCATCCTGGTGGCTCAGGTCGGTCCTCGATGGCAGCCATCTTGATTTTCTGTCCTTTAACATAGGAATAGTCTTAACACGTACCTTACCATACCATGTCTTTGCTTATGATACTGGGAATAAAGTCCCCATGTAAGAATATTCTGTTTAATGTGTGGAAGTATTATTTTATGCAGTGATGTAGTTAAAAAAAAAAGGTGGGTAAACAACCATGATTGCCGTTTGGGGAGAATAAAGTTACGCTCCCTAATGCTTGTGTAAAATAAAAAAAGGTGCCTAAACGGCGTTTACTTCCGTTTACCCTCCATTACACCACTGCTTATATGATTAAGTCGTAACCGGCAGACATTCTGATTTACTTGTCTCTTAACATTGGAGTAATATCTTTCTCTAATTATTTTCTCATTATTCAAATTATTTAATGAGTATTAAATGAGTTTTTAACGAGCGACTACATCTTGCTCTAGGAATACAATTAGTAATATTCCTCCCCTTCATTTTCTCCCACACGCTGTCATGAAACCTTCTCCATTTGAATCCCTTTATAGAACTGCCATAGTTGATTCCTATCTACCATAGTGTATATCCATCCCATCAGTGCTCCCAATCCCATCAATGTACAGCATATTCCATTCATGTTTGCATGTAAACTGCGAATGAAACATTACTGGTAGTAAAGTTAATCCTACTTAAACCTCTCTGTGTTGTAGATCTTTGGTTTGGAGTCTCTGCTGGGGTCGGACAAGCTGTGGCCTCTGTTGCTGGCACTGACGGTCATCCCGGCCGTGCTGCAGTGTATCCTGCTGCCCTTCTGTCCTGAGAGCCCCCGCTTCCTCCTCATCAACCAGAACAAGGAGGAGCAGGCCCGCAAAGGTGGGTGCTCCAAACCATAGAAACCATCAAATTGTTGGGGTTTGAGGTGCTATGCACATTCTAGTAATTATATTTCTATGCTCCAAATGCAGTCCTTTACTCTGGTTCGTCAGGAACTCTGATTTGTCAGGAAGATAAATGGAAAGGCTTTCATTTTACACTCCTATTTTAGCTTGTATGTACCTGGTATGGTATCTATTTGCAGAGAAATTATGCAGTGAGCTTTTCATGCATAACAGTGTCTAGGGTTTACTGAGAATGGTGCGACAAACAAAACATCCGGTCTGCGGCAGACCTGTGGGCAAAAACATTTAAATAAAAAAGGAAAAAAAAGATTGATAACGTTATGTAAGAACTGTCACGACCATGGACAGATACTGAACAAACAGCTACAACGCAGGCAGGTTTTAATGTTGGTGCTACGATCGCTAGTCTGCTTGACAATGTACACAACTGATGTGTTAAAGGTCCAATGCAGTCATTTAATAGAAAAAACGATTTGTCTACCCAATTGGTAATTACAGTCTTGTCCCATCGCTGCAACTCCCGTACGGATTCGGGAGAGGAAAAGGTCGAGAGCCATGTGTCCTCCGAAACACGATCCCGCCAAGCCGCACTGCTCGCTTAACCTGGAAGCCAGTCGCACCAATGTGTAGGATTTTATATCAATATCAAATAAGTTCTGGGTAACAACTAAGTACCATACTATGATGGCTTTAAATGAAAATGGTCAAAAAGAAACAAAAAATAGCTTCTTATCAAAGAGCAATTTCTCAGCAATAATTTTGTTACGACTGTCTGGGTGTGGTCTGTGTGGGGAGGGGAAACTTGTATTGGCGTAGAGGTTTGGAGCTCTCTTTCTTATTCGTCTATTAACTAATTGACCGCATGGTGATGTCACCAGGCAGACCAAAACTCAATCCCACCAAAACAGCCTGAAATTCCAGGCGTTTTTTTCTAGCTCTTACACTAAAAGGGCATTATCATCATCAACCTTTATAGTGTGGAAATATATATAGAACACAGGAAAATCACATATTTGACTGCACTGGGCCTTTATAAATGTCTTACGCACCTAACATATTTCAATATTTTCTTGAACATATTGTCAATGGTTGACTTTCTAGTTACCTAATGATTTCCCAAATACATTCTCTCCTTTTACAACTTGTATGTCCTTTACTCTCCATCGTGGTGTCACTTATCTGTCCCTCTCACTCCACCGTTTTCTCCCCCCAGCCCTGGTGCGTCTGCGTGGCACAGAGGATGTGAGTAAAGACATGCAGGAGATGAAGGAGGAGAGTTCCAAGATGGCCATGGAGAAGAAAGTGACCATCCTCGAGCTGTTCCGCACCGCAGCCTATCGGCAGCCGCTCCTCATCGCCGTCATGCTCCACCTCTCCCAGCAGCTCTCCGGAATCAATGCTGTGAGTGAACTATGACTCCCAGGGGGCCACAGTACAAACACATTCTAATTCGTTTAAGTGCCACCAAGGATATGTCAGAGGACAGCCTAACAATACAGGGTCGTATTCACTAGGCACGAAACAGCGGAAAAAAGCAGAGACAGAGACTATCTGCTACGATGTGCCCTTATGAAGATGACCAGACCTTCATACAGAGAGAAACTGCAGCTGCCTATGCATAGTTGAATGGCAGGTGCATTCAACCTGCCTTATATTCTCAATGATTGCATGTTTGGGAGATTTGTTTGTATTGTTCAATGGATTAAACATGATTTAACGGGCGTACGGCAACTCCATAGTGTAACAGTGTGATAAAAAGACCACTTTGATAAGATGTGGCTACCTATTCATAGATCATGGCTTTGCTGCAGATCAAGAACATAATCCTATTGTCTCCCTCCCCCAACCCTGTTCAGGTGTTCTACTATTCAACTGGTATCTTTGAGTCAGCCGGTGTCACCCAACCCATTTACGCCACTATTGGAGCAGGAGCTGTTAACACTGTCTTTACAGTTGTATCTGTAAGTATAACATGCTGCATGTATTACAGTAGTGTTTATTGAGTTTTTATGTGAATGTAATGTATGTTTACTGTAAGGTAACTTCTTTCTCTGTTTTTGTCAGCTCTTCCTGGTCGAGAGGGTGGGACGAAGGACTTTGCATCTCGTCGGATTGGCCGGAATGGCCATCAGTGCCCTGCTCATGACTATTGCCCTCCTGTTGGTGGGTGTCAGTTTCTATTGGTTGTCATTCAACATAACAGATATGTCATTAATTACAGTAATTCAGTCTCATTGCTATTATTGATGACAATCTCCATCTCTTTTCTCTCTATCTCCCTCCCTCCCTTTCTTCCTTCCTTCCTTCCTTACCTCCTTCCCTCCCTCTGAGTAGAAGGGCTACTCGTCTCTGAGCTACCTGAGCATCGGGGCAGTGTTTCTGTTCGTGGCCATGTTTGAGATGGGGCCTGGACCTATCCCATGGTTCATAGTGGCAGAGCTCTTCTCCCAGGGTCCGCGGCCGGCCGCCATAGCCGTGGCCGGATGCTGCAACTGGACCGCCAATTTCCTGGTGGGAGTCAGCTTCCCCAAGCTGGAGGTGTGAGAGGTTTCTCTAGGTTTCCCATTGGGGGCGAATCCTAACTTTCACTTAAGTAAACACTTCACATAGTCATACAGTGAATCATTAGAATAATTAGACTTCCACTCTTTTTCTCTCTCTTTGTTTGTAATTCTGTAGGAGCTGTGCGGGCCATACGTCTTTATCATCTTCATGATCTTACTCATCTTCTTCTTCATCTTCACCTTCATCAAAGTCCCAGAAACAAAGGGCAAGACCTTTGACGAGATCGCCCGCGAGTTTGGCGGGGCCCCCCCGCCCCCCACCACCTCTGTGGAAGCTCCTCCCACTAGTAGCAGCGTAACACTTCCTGCCTCGCCCATCAAGGAGAAGGTCCCATTGGTGGGAGCGGCAGCAGCAGAGGATAAGTCCATCTCAAATGTACAGGCGAGCTTGTAGAACCCTGTGTCAGGTCGAGGGTTAAATGTCAGGTGTTTGGGTTCAGCAGGTTCAAAAACAGATACAAGCTAAATTCTTTGGGAGTTCAGGTACATGGGGATGAGTGATTGAGGTGACGGGAAATATACTTTTTGTGTACATGGAAAGCCACAACGCACACTTATTTTGGTGGAATACGGTAGCTAGGATTTCTTCCTTTCATGTGTAATATCTTTTTGGAAGTGTTCTCAATTTATAGGTCAAAACTATTTTTTCATTGTTTTGCCTTTTACTGAGTGCATCATAATTTGAAGAGCAAAGTGGGCCTAGTCAAAACAAACAACCTCAATAGTGTTTCTGGTTAATAGTAGTTTTAATAGTAAAACTGTAGATTAGGGTCAATTGCATTGGTTTGCTTTCTTGGTTTAGAAATAGCTTTTTTAAATAACCCAATAATCCCAGAATGATCATACTTGGCATTTTCTTTCAACAGATATATTCGTGATCAAAATGATATGCTTTTACCCTATATTCAATGTAAGAATCCACTGATAAAGAATCACATTTGGATGGTTGATGAAGTAAGAGAGTACATCTTTCACTTTAACTTAAGCTGCACCGTATTAACCAAATAGAAATCAATTAAAACTCCACAATAGCTAATATACTCTTTAAAAAGCACTTTAAGGCAAATGAATTAACATAAGTAATCATTTGATAACTATTTACCTGAGGGAGTGCTTTTACAGCTAGCCTATTAGAAAAATACTTTAGGATAGCGTAGAATTGCATTTCACTATATTGACTAAGGCGACTGCAATAGAGGTTTCAAATGAAAAAGGATGAAACTTTATATAAAGGATGGGTAACATTAATAAAGATAGTTATTTTGGATATTAGATTATAATAGATTATGATATGTGTTGTGATGTTATGAACTTGGATTCGATTAGAATCAACCATAGAGAACAAAGGACTCTATTGTATTGAGTGCAATTTTGAATTTTTCTGCAGTGAGAGCCTTCAGTAAAAAAAAAAAGGAATATAATTGTGACGGTTGTCTATTCAATGTGGATTTGAAATACCACAATAGTTGTGACCAAATGTGAGGATTAGTGCAAAATTGCTTTTTAATTACTCTACTTTGTGACCATTTGTCTGACAATTACCATGTGAAACATTTTTTTTAAATAGTAATTTGTTGAAAGATTTCATTGTATAGATAGAGTCGATAAATGTTTATTTTTTTTGTGGTTGTGTAAATGATATGTAGTAAATTTTGCTCCAAGCGCAATCACTATTTATTTTGCTCAGAAAGATGACACAGGGTCATGGCTTTGTTCCGTATTAATATAATATATGGTGGATATATGATATGTGTTGCACTGGGGAAAATACATTCCTTTGATGGTAGTGTTCAGTATTTGACCTCTACTCTTAGGAGAAAATGTTATTCAGTGGCTGCACTCCCTCACTACTGTTAACAAGACTGCAATACTGTACTAACTGAACCATACCCAGCTACCATATGCACATTCACTTACTGTACACAGTTAGGAGAGTATTTATTTGTAAATATGTATTTCAGAAATAATATTTATATGTTGAATGTGTGCTTGTTCTGACTTATTGAATGTGTGCTTGTACTGACTTATTGGACGATGGTTCTGACCCATCGTCCAATGAGTGAACAACTATTTAGATTGTTTCCTAGTAATACGCTGAAGCATTGAGACACAATTGCTCTATTAACTTTGTGGTTAAAGTATTATTTATGTCAAAATATACACTGGAAATAAAACCAGTTTCCTTACCACTGCTCCACAACAACCCCTCTTCCACTTTCCACTTGCCATCCACTTGCTTTAGTATACACCTTATGGTGTCCTCAGTGTGTGTCTAAAAAAAGTGTTTATTTGTATTTTTTAGGATTGTATCCTGTATTGTCCCAGAGATCTATTCCATTTGACTTCAGAAAACCATGTTGTTTTGAAATGGGGTTTTACCCATGCTGATGCTATTGCTATTATGTCGATGTTGTCCATGGCCTTTGTTTCATGGCCTTCCGTTTGCTTTGAGTGATCGTGTTTATGAGGTCCATGTTTCTGCTGTTTATTTGCGCCTCTTCTTCAGCACCTTTCAGCTAATGTGTCTGTGAACACATTCTTCCTGCTTCTAAAGTCTTGTACTCTTATTCTCCATTAGGCACCAAACAAAGGGCATTTAAGCAATGTCTATAGTCTCTGCCATAAACAATTGAAATGAAAATGTATGAAATAATCCATGTTGGTATTGAATTTAAAAAATTCAAAAAATTAATATTTCAAGATCATGCGAAGTGTAGAAAAGCACACTTTTGAATCCATTTGATAATTGTCCTGTATTGGGAAAATGTATCACACAAACAGATAAATCTGGCTATACAATAGCTTTTGAGAAAATGAAACATTACAACAAACATGCACCCTCATATGTTACATGTATTCGTTTCACTTATGTTTGTATATATGAATACAATGTTAAATAAAATATCCCACATCTAACAAACACAGCCTTTGATACCTTCTGATACTATCGTTGGCAAGTACAAAGTCAGCGTTTGGCTTTATTAACCTAATTTACATCCACCAGGTGGCATTACAAAAGGCAATTCCTGGTTGTTTGTTTGTGTACTTCATCTGGACATAGTCTTTCAACATGATTTGGGATTAGGTGACGTTGACAGAGACCATTTTGAGTGACAGGTTTAGAGCTTGAAGCTTCGAAGGAAAGAAAGTGGCCAAAGTAAGTACATTGTTTAACCTCGTTTTAAAATAAAATAAAAATGTAATGGTAGCTTTACTTATAAACGTATCTAAGTTAACTAGAAGGTAAAACGGTTTCGGCTCATTTTACATACGTGAAACAAGGATTTCTGGAAAATGTTTGTATGGTCACACAATTGGGGTAATCAAATTCATTGTAGCGGATGCACAAGGCTGCTCGAATTATTATTTCATGATGCAGCTACAATGTAACAGGAAGCATCACATACATTGTCGCAATGAATGACATATTAACCGTGTAATATTAACCGTGTTCTATGGCAGGTAGATATTACGTTGTAATAACTATGTTGTTGTTACACATTTTGGCAGGCGACCTACGTGCGCCGTCATTCCATTGCGCCGGAAAACGACAAAACATCAGAAGGAGGCGTTGTCCTCCACCCAAATTTATGCAAACTGTCAACAACCCAATTGAATGTACTGTAATATCGTCGTGCAAAAGGAATTGTTGCATACTGCTACGCATTGAAGTCGAGATAGAAATATAGGTGGCAATACACCAACGTCCACGGTGAGCAAGAGATTTGCAGCATACGGTGCTCATGGGTTGCTAGCTAGTTACAGTAGCTAGCTTTTGTGCTAGCACTGTCTGCAACTAGTTACTGTAGCTAGCTAGTTAACTACTGTACTAGCTAGCAGCACTCAACTTGCTTTTAATTATAGTGAAACAAGTGAGCTGCATAACATGTGGACAGCTAGTTATCTTATAATGTTTTACCTTGCAAGCGACTAACAATGAATGTATTACTAGTTTAGGATGTATTGAATGTATGTTGCATGACAATCAAATGTTTGCAAGCAGTCACGTGAAGGAGTGAACGGAGGAATGGGCATTCTTGATGGATAGATACAATCTTGTCAACATGTAAATACAGATGTTAGTTACCCAGGCATGACAGATATATTCCACACCTTAAAGCTCCACAAAGCTGTAGTGTGAATAATATTTTACCTTCCACCAGTGACTGATAGCTAGGTCTTTTGACATTGTTTTCTTGGCAGCATTTGATTGAAAGCTTCTCTTCTTTTCCTCAGTGATGGAGACAGATGGGGACCAAAATCAGGGCTCTACCAATGGAACCACTCCATCAGGAGTGAACTCCCGCCCCTCTCCAATGAACTCCATGTCCCTGTACGAGAGACAGGCTGTGCAGGTCAGTACGTGTGGGTGTGCGTGTGCACAGGTGTGTATGCATATGAATGGGAATATTATGTATAGTCTATGCCTTTTTCTGACATGGCAATCACAAATTGTACTCATAGTCACACAGGATCATCTGTAATCCTTGCCTGTAGCGTAGTTGTCTCATTATCACTGTGCAAGCCATCGTATATCAACCTGCAGGTTATTGACAGTGCAATGTCATTACTCCCTCTCCCTGTTTTCTATCTTGTGCAACTGAAGGCCCTTCAGGCGCTGCAGAGGCAGCCCAACGCAGCGCAGTACTTCCAGCAGCTAATGCTGCAGCAACAGATCAACAGTGCCCAGCTACAAAACCTGGCTGCAGTACAACAGGTAAAGAACCATCTTTATGAACCACACCCACAGTTGAAGTCGAAAGTTTACATGCACTAGGTTGGAGTCATTAAAACTCTTTTTTCAACCACTCCACAAATGTCTTGTTAATAACAAACTATAATTTTGGCAAATCGATTAGGTATGACACAAGTAATTTTTCCAACAATTGTTTACAGTTTATTTCACTAATAATTTACTGTATCACAATTCCAATTCCATTTACATACACTAAGTTGACTGTGACTTTAAACAGCTTGGAAAATTCCAGAAAATTATGTCATTGCTTTAGAAGCTTCTGATAAGCTAATTGACATAATTTGAGTCACTTGGAGGTGTAGCTGTGGATGTATTTCAAGGCCTACTGTCACGTTCACTGTCTTCAAACTCCCTGTCATAGATGAGTCAAGGTGCAGCGTGCATGTAATTCCACATTTTTTTAATTAAGTGAAACCTTCACAAAAAAACAGGTAAACAGCAACCGAACGTGACGCAACCGTGGCGTACACAAACACACACAGAAAATAAATAATTACCCACAACATTAGGTGGGAAAAAGGCTGTCTAAGAATGATTCCCAATCAGAGACAACGATAGACAGCTGCCTCTGATTGGGAACCACACTCGGCCAAAAACAAAGAAATAGAAAACATAGAA
The DNA here is from genome assembly GCF_002021735.2 of Oncorhynchus kisutch. Taxonomy (NCBI): domain Eukaryota; kingdom Metazoa; phylum Chordata; class Actinopteri; order Salmoniformes; family Salmonidae; genus Oncorhynchus; species Oncorhynchus kisutch. The sequence continues at coordinate 54,896,710 of NC_034187.2, forward strand.
TGACCACTCAAATCACACCCTGACCTAACCAAATAGAGAAATAAAACGGCTCTCTAAGGTCAGGGCGTGACAGCCTACCTTCAAACTCAGTGCCTCTTTGCTTGACATCATGGGAAAATCAAAAGATATCAGCCAAGTCCTCAGAAAAAGAATTGTAGACCTCCACAAGTCTGGTTCATCCTTGAGAGCAATTTCCAAACGTCTGAAGGTACCACATTCATCTGTACAAACAATAGTGCGCAAGTATATAAACACCATGGGGCCACGCAGCCGTCATAACGCTCAGGAAGGAGAAGCGTTCTGTCTCATAGAGATGAATGTACTTTGGTGCGAAAAGTGCAAATCAATCCCAGAATAACAGCAAAAGACCTTGTGAAGATGCTGGAGGAAACGGGTACAAAAGTATCTATATCCACAGTGAAACAAGTCCTATATAGACGTAACCTGAAAGGCCGCTCAGCAAGGAAGAAGCCACTGCTCCAAAACCGCCATAAAAAAGCCAGACTACAGTTTGCAACTGCACATGGGGACAAAGATCGGACTTTGTGGAGAAATGTCCTCTGGTCTGATGAAACAAAAATATAACTGTTTGGCCATAATGACCATCGTTATGTTTGGAGGAAAAGGGGGGAGGCTTGTAAGCCGAAGAACACCATCCCAACCGTGAAGCATGGGGGTGGCAGCATCAAGTTGTGGGGGGGCTTTGCTGCAGGAGGGACTGGTGCACTTCACAAAATAGATGGCTTCATGAGGAAAGAAAATGATGTGGATATATTGAAGCAACATCTTAAGACATCAGTCAGGAAGTTAATTTAAAGCTTGGTCGCAAATGGGTCTTCCAAATGGACAATGATCCCAAGCATACTTCCAAAGTTGTGGCAAAATGGCCTAAGGACAACAAAGTCAAGGTATTGGAGTGGTCATCACAAAGCCCTGACCTCAATCCCATAGAAAATGTGTGGGCAGAATTGAAAAAGCATGTGCGAGCAAGGAGGCCTACAAACCTGACTCAGTTACACCAGCTCTCTCAGGAGGAATGGGCCAAAATTTACCCAACTTATTGTGGGAAGCTTGTGGGAGGCTACCTGAAACGTTTGACCCAAGTTAAACAATTTAAAGGCAATGCTACCAAATACTAATTGAGTGTATGTAAACTTCTGACCCACTGGGAATGTGATGAAAGAAATGAAAGCTGAAATAAATAATTATCTCTACTATTATTCTGACATTTCACATTCTTCAAATAAAGTTTTGATCCTAACTGGCCTAATTCTTCCTAGGATTAAATGTCAGGAATTGTGAAAAACTGAGTTTAAATGTATTTGGCTAAGGTGTATGTAAATTTCCAACTTCAACTGTACCAATAATGCATGCTCAGAATAGGGGACATTGGTGCTGTTTTGACATGGTCAGGTTACAGTTGGTTTGCTATTTTAAAAGGCAGAATGTTCAGGTTAGGGTGGCAGTACAATATGTTGAAACATCGTCATGAGGTTTGGTACATAGTCTGTTTTTTTCTGCTCTAAACTATGGCAACGGATTTTTACATTATTCCTTGTTGTCCCTGTTCTAGGCCACCTTTGCTGCAAGTCGCCAGTCCAGCCCTGCCACCAACAGCACCTCTCAGACCACCAGCACTACAGTCACATCTGTACGTTTACACATACATGCCTCTTTCAGAACTAGCACAGCACACAATCATTTTTCTTAGATTCTATTTAAACTTTATTTAACTAGGCAAGTCAGTTAAGAACAAATGATGATTTACAGTGACGGCCTACCCAAAGGCAGAAGGCCTCCTGCGGGGATGGGTGATTACAAATCAAAATATAGGACAAAACACATCCCAACAAGAGAGACAACACTACATAAAGAGAGACCGAAGACAACAACATAGCATGGTAGCAACACCACATGACAACAACATGGTAGAAACACATTATGGCAGCAAGCATAACATGGTACAAGCATTATTGGGCACGGTCAACAGCACAAGGGCAAGAAGATAGAGACAACAATACATCACTCGAAGCAGTCACAACTGTCAGTGAGAGTGTCCATGATGGAGTCTTTGAATGAAGAGATTGGGATAAAACTGTCCAGTTTGAGTGTTTGTTGCAGCTCGTTCCAGTCGCTAGCTGCAGGGAACTGAAAAGAGGAGTGACCCAGGGATGTGTGTGCTTTGTGGACATTTAACAGAATGTAACTGGCAGAATGGGTGTCATTGACACAAATACAGCTTCAAATAGGGAACTCCAGTGATATTTGTGTGAAACCATCATTTTCAGTTTGAACATCTGTGACATTTTATATATTTGAGTTACTGGCACTTCCATTGTTTAATTGTCTCCAGACTAGTCAATACAGTTTGCTTTGGTTGTTGTCAAATCCCCTTTTTTCTTTCCTCTTCAGGTGAACGTAACCACTTCTGGGGGAGGGGCCATAACCAGCACCCGCGCTATAGGCCCAGGCTCTTCCGGGACATCCACCATAAGCCAATCAGTGCTGCTGGGTGGGAGTGCAGCAGGACAGGGACAGATGTATCTGAGAGTGAGAACACATGCACCATTGCCTGATTCACACTATATGGCCGACCCGAACAAAACTTTGCTGGCTCAGATATTTTCAGCACAGTTCCAATTTCACTACAGTGGATTCATAACCAGGTCAGCACAGTACAGCTTAGCTTGGTGTGGTTCGGGCTTGGCTCAGGAGTGTGAGTATTGTATCTGCTTTTGTCATTTGTCTCCATGAAGGGACTGTTTGATTGACTGTCTCTTTTGTTGTACTGTAGGTGAACCGGTCTCTGAGGGCTCCCCTCTCCTCACAACTCATCTTTATGCCTGGTAGCACGGCAACCGCTGCCATGGCAACGGTCACCCAGCAGACACAGGCTCAGCAGCAGCAACAACAGGAAGTTACACCTACTTCCTCCAGCAACCAATCAGACAATGACCAGGTATGGATCAACTTTGTATTTGTGACAGAGAGCATTGGAATGAGTCCTGCTTTAGTGATGTAATCTAGAATAGCTTCTTCACAGATCTGTTGTTGCTGTCTTGCCAGTTCCTGTGGTCATTACAGCACAAACAGATCTGGGACCAGTAAAAATCTAGAATTTTTGTGCAGTAAAACTACAGTGTTATACTCTAAAATTGGTGAAACTCTTGCTTGTACTTCTCTTGCATCCCTCTCTCTGGCCTCTTCTTTCCATCAATCCTCATAAACTCATCTCTCCTTTCTCTCTGGGCCAGGTGCAGAACCTGGCTTTGCGATGTGTCGGCAGTCCCAAGGGGGTCGGGGTCAAGACTGAAACCCCAGAGAGGGGTGAAATAGGTGGGGAGTGAAATCGCAGCATACTTAGCTCTACATACTTAGCATACTTACTTACCTCTTAGTTATTCATTTCCCTAATTCTTTTCCAGCAACCTACTCCCTTATACAGTCATCTCACCAGCAGTTCAACCAGTCCACTCAGCAGTCTCCCACTAAACCAACCCAACTGCAACAGTCCCACATCAAGATCCCCACCTACATCCAGAGCTCCAACGCTAACCTCTCCTCTCTCAACCTCAAGACGGGCAACCACCACTCTAACACCCCCTCCTCACCCTCCACCTCTGTCCCACTCTCACAGCTCCTCCTTTCCGGACCCAACTTTGGCCGGGGCGGGGCTATCACCACGGTGAACTCGGCCGCCGCGGCGACGCACATTCTGGTGCCCACCTCCAGTGCACCCACTCAGTCCCACAGTTACCAGATGGGTGCTGCCACCATCAAGCCCAATGTTAGTACTCAAACGCTGGTGGTTCAGCCTCTGCAGAAAAGCACTATTAACGACAAGGGAGGCCATGGGAACGGTCCCATTCCAATCCAGCCCAAAACTCAACAGGGTCTCCGTATGCCACTGCAACTGCCCTCCCGCAACCCACCTCCCATCCTCCCCGCGCCCCCCGCCAACAACCAGACTAGTGCCGCCCAGCCTCCGCCGCACATCCCAGTCCAGATAGTAGGGGCCAGGCCAAGCTCCATAGGAAACCCCCAGGCTTTGGCCTTGGTCCAGGCCCGGAATGCCTGTTCCCAGGACGGAGCTACCCTTCTAAATAGCTCCAGCAGCGCCAGCCTCCTCACCATGGTGGCCTCCATCGCATCCAGAGAGAGAGGGGGTTTAGGCAAAGGGGTGGGTCTAAAGAGCCTTCAATCAGCCCAGGAAGCCCTCTCATTGGCACACGTTTCTCACGTGCAAGGACAAGCCAATCAGAGTCCTAGGCTGAATCAAAATCAAAATTGCACCTTGGCCACCAGCATCTCCTCTCAGTCCCAGGCCGCCATCTCTCCTCCCACCCTCTCCCGTTCCTCCCTCACTCTACCCCTGCCATTGGTTGAGGCGAGCAGTGCATCCCCTGTAGTGGCTGCCAATGGAGAGTCTGTGTGTCCTCAGCCTCCCCAGGTGAGTTGTTCCTTAATGATAGCACTGATGACACTATAAATTACTGATGTTTCTAAACTACGTAGTAGTTGTCGATTCCATTTGTGAAATAATGACATTCCTCAAAGGGTAAGTCGATGAAGAGGAAATCCGAGTCAGACGCAGCCAATGAGGAAGATGGTCCCCCCCCTCCCCACCTTGTTCCTATGAGTGAACACTCCCCTGCTCTCTCCTCCTCCGCCATGGAAGCAGGTAAGGAGTCAGCTACGAATGTGCCCACTTGTCTTAAATACTTTGCCTTTCTCATTCCTCTCTTTTACAACCACTGGAAGGATAAGAGTGCAGGGAGACCATTTTCCACCATAGCCCAGCCACCAACATGTCAAATTCCCTTTGATCCATACCTATACATGATTCCAAAAACCTCACATTTGCATAGATTTAGACACTGTGGCCAGTCAGCCTTGCTCAAATTGTTCAAAAATAAATGATAAAATCCTTTCTCTCCCCTCAACCGTCTTTTTTTAAGGCACTGGTCCACCTTCTCCCTCCCCCGTTCCCTCTCCTTCCCCTGCCCTCTCAGTGTCCCGTGTGGGGGGTGGCCAGGGGGAGAGAGCCCCCCCTCCACAGGCTGTGGTCAAACCCCACGTCCTCACCCACCTCATAGAGGGCTTCGTCATCCAGGAGGGAGCTGAACCCTTCCCTGTATGTACAGTTCACCTTAGAGTAGTTGTGGTTCTCATATACAATACAACATCCATTCAGACCCTTTGGGGATATACAGTGCATTCGGAAAGTATTCAGACCCGTTGACTTTTTCTAAAAGGTATACAATTTAAAAAATGCCCTCATTAATCTACACAGAATACCCCATAATGACAAAGCGGAAACAGGTTTTTAGATTTTTTTGCAAATGTATAAAAAATGAAAAACAGAAATACCTTATTTACATAAGTATTAACTATTATAAGACCCTTTGCTATGAGACTCGAAACTGAGCTCAGCTGCATCTTGTTTCCATTGGTCATCCTTGAGATGTTTCTACAACTTGATTGGAGTCCACCTGTGGTAAATTCAATTGATTGGACATGATTTGTAAAGGCACACACCTGTCTATATAAGGTCCCACAGTTGACAGTGCATGTCAGAGCAAAAAAACAAGCCATGAAGTCGAAGGAATTGTCTGTAGATCTCGGAGACAGGATTGTGTCGAGGCACAGATCTGGGGAAGGGTACCAAAACATTTCTGCAGCATTGAAGGTCCCTAAGAACACAGTGGACTCTTCCTAGAGCTTGCCACCCGGCCAAACTGAGCAATCGGGGGAGAAGGGCCTTGGTCAGGGAGGTGACCAAGAACCCGATGGTCACTCTGACAGAGCTCCAGAGTTCCTCTGTGGCGATGGGAGAACCTTCATCTAGAGTGGCCAGGCTGAAGCCACTCCTCAGTAAAAGGCACATGACAGCCCGCTTGGAGTTTGTCAAAAGGCACCTAAAGGACTCTGGTCTGATGAAACCAAGATTGAACTCTTTGGCCTGAATGCCAAGTGTCATGTCTAGAGGAAACCTAGCACCATCCCTACGGTAAAGCATGGTGGTGGTGGCAGCATCATGCTTTGGGGATATTTTTCAGCGGCAGGGACTGGGAAACTAGTCAGGGTCGAGGGAAAGATGAACAAAGCAAAGTACTGAGAGATGGTTGATGAAAACCTTCTCCAGAGCGTGCAGGACCTCAGACTGGGGAAATAGTTCACCTTTGAGAAGACTGGGAGAAACTCCCCAAATACAGGTTTGCCAAGCTTGTTGCGTCTTACCCAAGAGGACGAAAGGCTCTAATTGCTGCCAAAGGTGCTTCAACAAAGTAGTGAGTAAAGGGTCTGAATACTTATGTAAATGTAATATTTCCGTTTTTTTTATTTTTTAGAAATTTGCCTTTACTTTACTATTTATATTTTTGACAACTTTTACTTTTACTTCACTACATTCCTAAATCAAATAATGTACTTTTTACTCCATTCATTTCACCTGACACCCAAAAGTACTCATTACATTTTGAATGCGTAGCAAGACAGGAAAATGGTCCAATTCACCCACTTTGTCACGACTCCCACTGAAGGTGGCTCCCCTGTCTGTTCGGGCGGCACTCGGCGGTCATCGTCGCCGGTCTACTAGCCGCCACTGATCCCTTTTTCCTTTTCTGTTCGTTTGGTCTTATTGGTTGCACTCGTCTCTTATTTTGTTTCTTGATGTATGTCTATTTAAGCCTGATAGGCCCGCCTATGTTTGTGCAGGATTGTTCCTCTGTCGGTTTGTGGGATGTGCATTTGTATTTTATTTTCTCCGGACTGTTTTGGCGTGACCGGAATAAAATATGATTGTCCGAACCCTCTGCTCTCGGCGCCTGACTCCAAACCCACTACTCCTAGAAGACGTGACACACTTATCAAGACAACACATGGTCTTCCCTTTTGCCTCTGATCTGGCGGGCTCACTTAACACAAATGCATCTTTTGTAAATAATGTCTGAGTGTTGGAGTGTGCCCCTGGCTATACATACATTTATAAAACAAGAACATAGAGCCACCTGCTTTACTTAATAGAAGGAATAGGAAATGATTTATACTTTTACTTTTGATACTTAAGTATATTTTAGCAATTACATTTACTTTTGATACTTAAGTATATTTATAACCAAATATGACAATTGGGTACTTTTTCCACCACTCGTGTAGATTGACGAGGAAATAACGTTTTAATCCATTTTAGAATAAGGCTGTAATGTAACAAAATGTCGAAAAATTCAAGGGGTCTGAATACTTTCTGTATGCGCCGTACAACATCTGATGTAAATAATGACATGTACTGTAGATCAATAATTCCCTAGTCAGTAATGTTGTACACAACACATTTTGTTCCTGTATATTGATTGACAGGTGAGTGGGCCAGTGAAAGAGCCAGCTGGAGAAGATTTGGCAATGGACAATCCAGACGCCAGTCAGCCTGAGACTGTGAATACAGCTACAGGTTAGGCTCAGACCATAGTCCAAGTCATGTTTCCATTAAAGAAAGTGGTTTGACTACGAACTATAATTCATATAGTTCTTTAAACCCCTCTTTTCCTGTTCTCTCTGCCCAGTGCTGAAGTGTGAGTACTGCAAAAGCTTCGCCCCAGCCAGACAGTTTAGAGGGACCAAGCGCTTCTGCTCCTTGACCTGTTCCAAGAGGTACAGTCATAATATAGTACAAAGTCACTGCAGTGTTCTGTGTCTACTATACTGAAGAAAAAAAATATACGCAACATGTAATGTGTTGTTCCCATGTTTCATGAGCTGAAATAAAAGATCTCAGAAATGTTCCATACTCACAAAAAGCTTATTTCTCTCAAATTTTGCGCACAAATTTGTTTACATCCCTGTTAGTGAGCATTTCTCCTTTGCCAAGATAAATCCATCTACCTGACAAGATGCTGATTAAACAGCATGATCATTACGCAGGTGCATCTTGTGCTGTGAACAATTAAAAGCCACCCTTTAATGTGGAGTTTTGTCACACACCACAATGCTACAGATGTCAAAATGTTGAGGGAGCTGCGTAATTGGCATGCAGACTGCAGGAATGTCCACCAGAGCTGTTGCCAGAGAATTGAATCTTCATTTCTTTACCATAAGCCGCCTCCAACGTCGTTTTAGAGAATTTGACAATACCTCCAACCGGCCTCACAACCGAAGACCACGTGTAACGAAGCCAGCCCAGGACCTCCACATCCGTCTTCTTCACCCGCGGGATCATCTTAGACAGATGATGAAACTGAGGAGTATTTCTGTCTGTAATAATACCCTTTTGTGGGGGAAAACTTGTTCTGATTGGCTGGGCCTGGCTCCCAAGTGGGTGGGCCTTTGTCCTCCTCCCAGACCCACCCATGGCTGCGCCCCTGCCCAGTCATGTGAAATCCATAGATTAGGGCCTAATGAATGTATTTCAATTGACTGATTTCCTTATATGAATTGTAACTCAGTAAAATTGTTGCATGTTGTGTTTATATTGTTGTTCAGTATATATGGCAGTATACATTGAGTGTACAAAACATTAGGAACACTTTCCTATTAATGAGCTCAGAACAGTCTCAATTCGCCAGGGCATGGACTCTACAAGGTGTCGAAAGTGTCCCACAGGGACACTGGCCCGTGTTCACTCCAATGCTTCCCACAGTTGTGTCAAGTTGTCTGGATGTCCTTTGGTTGGTGGACCATTCTTGATACACACGGGAAACTGTTGAGCGTGAGAAACCCAGCAGCGTTGCAGTTCGTTACACACTCAAACCGGTGCGCCTGGCAGCTACTACCATACCCTGTTCAAAGGCACTTCAATCTTTTGTCTTGCCAATTCACCTTCTGAATGGCACACATACACAATTCATGTCTCACTTGTCTCAAGGCTTCAAAAGCATTCGATAAGGGATCATAGCTTTCACCTGGATTCACCTGGTCAGTCTGTGTCATGGAAAGAGCAGGTGTTCTTAATGTTTTGTACACTCAGTGCATGCCTGCTATATGTCTCCCTGTTGCTCCAGGTATAACGTGAGCTGCAGCCAGCACTTCCGCCTGCGACAGGGGCTTCACCTCACCCACTCTGACGAGGACGGAGTCCTGAGGAGGAGGGTTCCCCACAGGACCAGCTCCGAGATCGCCAGTGCCAAAATAGCCGGGAGACCCTTACCAGTCAAGGTAATGGTCCGTTCATCATTGATAGTTGTACACTTGTTTTTGAGCTGGCATGGATGACTGAAGAGCAATATTCCTTCAAAACAAATTCCGGGACTGAGCCAATTTCAGGTCTGCTGAGCGCAGAACGTTGTGAACATTCTGTGCATTTTCCTGCTCGCGTTTACTGTGAGCACTGAGGCTGTATCCGCTTTAAGTTAGTTTTAACAGTGGCCATGTAGTTTACAATGGACAAAATGCATCCCATAACATTTTAACATGGCAATAGCTGTTCTATCATTCAGCCTATAGTAGCAGACAATGTGTAGTGTTCAATGTAGGCCTTCAATCCATGAGACTTGCAAGGCTTGACATTAACCTGTTTATCCACTTGTCCTTGAGACAAGAACGTGACTGAAAATGCTGTTGTGGTGTTTGATGTAAAACCACTTTACAAAATAAAATGCATTATTATTATCATACCATTATTAGAGAGAATCAGACAAATGACTACCCTCTGCTACTTAGCTTATTCAAGCCTGTCTCAAAATACAACACTGCCCCTTTAATACAAAACAAATGCTCTTTACCTGACTTGCTTTTAAAAAATGTGTAGAAATGTACATGTTTTGTGCCCTTGTAGGAAGCAGTCCCCTATTGCTGACTACAAATTATCTATAACTGGGCTATCAACTCACTAACTAGCAAAGGATATAAACATGCATGGCTACATGCAGCTTCCGCTTTGATCTCAAAACAAGCTCATCTACTCACGACCTTCTCATGCTGTAAACACGATCCAGTTCAAAGTAAATGGCACAGGTCCATATATGGCAATGGTCTATTTGCATATAGGCCTACTGCAGCTCTGATTGTTTATGCCTCACCTCTCTGTGCACAGTACGGCCTGAGTAGTGCGTGTCAATGCAATAGACTCCTACCTCAGATGCGTTATGCCCACAACAAAATATATTGCGTAGTTGGTTTTGTTTCGGTATGTTTTATTGAAAGTGACTAATATTGCATTGATTCGATCACAGTTGCCACAGTAAAGAGAAACATTGATAGTGTTAACAGAGAAAACTCTAGTACGGTGATCACTTTCTGAGTCAAGATCTACCACTCAAATTTTAGTTTAGGGAGAACAGTGCTGAAGAGACATGGCCATTCAGTGACTACCTTGTTGCACATACACCTCTCATACAGTACTGGTTCATTGTCTACAGTGCCGCTCCGAGTCCAGCCGTTCGGACGACATCTCCAGTTGCGAGGAGGAAGAGGACGAACCCATGTCCTTCTCCCCGGCCTCCTCCTCTTCCTGTCATCAGCCTCCCCCCACACTCCAATTGGAGGGCTCACCGGCGCCCCACTTCCTGCCCGGCAGCCCTGCCCAGTGGAGTGTGGAGGAAGTGTCTCAGTTCATATCATCTCTGCAAGGTCGGTACCACAGATGAGCTATATACTGTAGACGCCATTGGTTGATACAGTTCAGAAGGACATGTGTTGTCATGCAACAACACAAAAAATTCTACTCTCTTTGTGACTTTTGAAATCTTTAAAACAGTTATCGTACTTGTTTTTTTGTGTTTTTTTAATCCCAGTATTATTCTATGATAATACGATTGCTATTGTATTTTCACCATTGTAAATGCAATTCATGTTATTGTCTTGCTTACCATCTCCCCCTCTCTCTCTCTCTCTCTCTCTCTCTCTCTCTCTCGCCCTCTCTTACTCCCAACTTCCCTCTTTCTCTCCATCTCTCCTCCTTTTCTCCTCTCGCAGACTGTGAGGAGCTGGCGGCCCATTTCCTGTCCCAGGAGATTGATGGACAGGCCCTGCTGCTGCTCAGAGAGGAGCATCTCATGTCCACCATGAACATCAAGCTCGGTCCCGCCCTCAAGATCTGTGCCCACATCAACAACCTGAAAGACTGAGAGGAAGGATGAAAGGAGCAAAGGAGGGATTCTGAAATACTACCCCAAAATAAAAGGAGAGAAAGAAGGGCTGGAGAGAGAGAGAGAAGAGGTGACAATATGGCCATTGAAAGACTTTTTAGCTGTGTTAAGTGGGGTCCCCGTTGATTTTATTATACACCATATGTACAAAAGTATGTGGACATCACTTCAAATTAGTTGATTTGGCTATTTCAGCCACACCCATTGCTGACAGGTGTATAAAATCGAGTACACAGCCATGCAATCTCCATAGCCTAACATTGTCAGTAGAATGGCCTTACTGAAGAGCTCAGTGACTTTCAACATGGCACCGTCATAGGATGCCACCTTTCCAACAAGTCAGTTTGTCAAATTTCTGCCCTGCTAGAGCTGCCCATGTTTCAGCATGACAATGCCCCCTTGCACAAAGCAAGGTCCACACAGAAATGGTTTGTCGAGATCGGTGTGGAAGAACTTGACTAGCCTGCAAATAGCTCTGACCTCAACCCCATCGAAAACCTTTGGGATGAATTGGGACGCCCACTGCAAGCCAGGCCTAATCGCCCAAACGTCAGTGCCCGACCTCACTAATGCTCTTGTAGCTGAATGGAAGCAAGTCCCTGCAGCAATTTTCCAACATCTAGTGGAAATTCTTCCCTGAAGAGTTGAAGTTGTTATAGCAGCAAAAGGGGGGACCAACTCCATATTAATGCCATTGATTTTGGAATGAGATGTTCGACGAGCAGGTGTCCACATACTTTTGTCTGTGTAGTGTATTTAGTCAAAACAAACAAGACCTGGACCTTCAATGTAGAGTATTATGTTACATTATGTGAGTGAGTCAGCAAACCCTATATATGTGTGCAATGTTTGCCTATATATTTAAATATACCTTTGTTGGCTGGACTGCCTTTGTTTACGCTGTAGAGAATCATTGCGTTATCTCTCTGTGGAAATTGTGGCCTTTTTAAGTAGTTTCGACGAGCGAAAATAGAACTAGAACGGAGTCTTCCGTAAAAAAAAAAAAAAAACGTGTTTCATATCATTCCTTATTTTTTACGAGCAGTTATGTATGGTAAGGTCATGTAAACCAATGGACCATTGCCTTTACCAACCATTACTGGGGAGTAGCAAATATATTGGCCTAAGGATCCTTGACAAATAGAGGGTGACATTTTCTGTCCACTGAAATGAGAAAAAAATGTTACAATTGGTGCACAGGATTTATATATTTTTTTTAAACCTTCCTTTTTACAATGTACGTGAGGTGGCAGCAATAATCTATGAGGATCTGAAGTACTGGTACACCTGATCCAAGTTATACCGTCCCATTGGCTACTGTAGTTTTCCAAACGTGTTTCAGATTATATGCCCTCCTGTCTATTTGAAATGTTTGTGTTTTTTGTCAAATCTTTGCAGTTTTACACACAGCATGAGCTATTTACAGTAGTGGACAGAACATGTCACCAAGGTCGTGTTCATTAAGGCATCAAACGGACGAAAACTGACTGAAACAGGGAGGGACTACCTGGACTTGTCCAATAAGAAACACACATTTTCTCGATGCATGCCCTAATGAACATGACCCTGGATTGTGGTCTTCCTCATAGCTTTCCTCATAACTTCTACCTATCCAAGGCTTTTGTTACAGAAGCAGTGACTGTGGCTATTATGAATAATCAATCATCTTATGATTAGGTGCTCTGCTAATTGTGTGTTTACGTTTTTAGCTTGGAGAAGGCGAGGTCAATTATCATGCAAAAAAATAAACAAACTACTAGGACAAAATGGAGGAGTGGTCGTGCTTTTATTTTGAATCCGATTTGATGAGTGTTGTGTAGACTGAACGTTTATTGGGTGTAATAGCTAGTTGTGCTCTTTACTTTACAGTCCTTTGACTGGTTAAGACTTATGAGTGTTTTTTTTAAGGCATATTTGTTAGGCAGGGATCCCAGCTCAAATAAAGATCACTTTTCTTTGTTGAACAACAGATCCCTTAAAGGGAAATATCAAATGATGTATGATATACATGTATGGTGCATTTTTCATCATCATGATGATGTGGCCGGGTGACAATTTGCTTCTTAAAAGTCCAATACTGCATCTTGGAAACTGCTGACATGCAGAACATTTCTATTTGATGGCACTGTGGTTGTTTACAGGGTTAAAGTGCGAGTGACCATAGTTTGCATGTACAGTAGAAATATAGAGCTAGCGTAGGATAGAGACCCAGGTAGGGCCTTGGAAGTCACTGGCATTAGCACCTGCAGTGAATCAGGGAATCTTAATTTTGTTGTCCTTCGGAGCCACACAGATATTCAGTGGGACAGTGGACAAATATAGAAATATACATATATTATTCTTTAAATACACAATATAAGTATGTACAGTGCCTTCGGAAAGTATTCGGACCCCTTGACTTTTTTCTATATTTTGTTAGGTTACAAAGAGCCTTGTTCGAAAAATTTATGAAAAAGTTTTTTCCCCCTCATCAATCTACACACAATACCCCTTAATGACAAAGCAATAACAGTTTGTTAGATATTTTTTGCAGATTCATAAAAATTTTAAAAACGGAAATAAAACATTTACATACGTTTTCAGACCCTTTACTCAGTACTTTGTTGAAGCACCTTTGGCAGCGCCTACAGCCTCGAGTCTTCTAGTGTATGATGATACAAGCTTGTTGGCACACCTGTATTTGGGGAGTTTCTCCCATTCTTCTCTGCAGATCCTCTCAAGCTATTTCAGGTTGGATGGGGAGCGTCGCTGCACAGATATTTTCAGGTCTCTCCAGAGATGCTCGATCAAGTTCAAGTCTGGGCTCTGGCTGGGCCACTCAAGGACATTCAGAGATTTGTCCCAAAGCCACTCCTGCGTTGGCCTGGCTGTGTGCTTAGGGTCGTGGTCCTGTTGGAAGGTGATCCTTCGCTCCAGTCTGAGGTCCTAAGCGCTCTTGAGCAGGTTTTCAGTACTTTGCTCCGTTCATCTTTGCCTCGATCATGACTAGTCTCTCAGTCCCTGCCGCTGAAAAGCATCCCCACAGCATGATGCTGCCACCACCATGCTTCACCGTAGGGATGGTGACAGGTTTCTTCTAGATGTGACGCTTGGCATTCAGGCCAAAGAGTTCAATCTTGGTTTCATCAGACCAGATAATCTTGTCTCACACGGTACGAGAGTCTTTAAGTGACCTTTGTCACACTCCAAGCGGGCTGTCATATGTGCCTTCTACTGAGGAGTGGCTTCATAAAGGCCTGATTGGTGGAGTGCTGCAAAGACGGTTTTCCATCTGGAAGGTTCTCCCATCTCCACAGAGGAACTCTAGAGCTCTGTCAGAGTGACCATCGGGTTCTTGGTTACCTCCCTGACGAAGACCCTTCTCCCCCGATTGCTCAGTTTGGCTGGGCGGCCAGCTCTAGGAAGAGTCTTGGTGGTTCCAAACTTCTTCCATTTAAGAATGATGGAAGCCACTGTGTTCTTGGGGACCTTCAATGCTGCAGAAATGTTTTGGTACCCTTCCCCAGATCTGTGCCTCGACCCAATCCTGTCTCGGAGCTCTACGGACAATTCCTTCGAACCTCATGGCTTGGTTTTTGCTCTGACATTCACTGTCAACTGTGGGACCTTATATAAACCGGTGTGTGCCTTTCCAAATCATGTCCAATCAATTGAATTTACCACAGGTGGACTCCAATGAAGTTGTAGAAACAGCTCAAGGATGATCATTTTGAGTCTCATACCAAAGGGTTTGAATACTTATGTAAATAATGTATTTCTGTTTTTTGCAAAAATTATTAAAAACCTGTTTTCTCTTTGTCATTATGGGGTATTATGCGTAGATTGCTGAGGATTTTTTTTTTTTTAATGCATTTTAGAATACGGCTGTAACGTAACAAAATGTGGAAAAAGTCAAGGGGTCTGAATACATTCTGAATGCTGTATGTGTTAATACCTGAGTGTTTCATCAGTCTCTTACGTTGTATTGAGCATAGTAAGGGACCTAAAGATAAACTAGTCGTGCTGTTTTGACATTTAAAACGCTCTCCCAACAGTCTTCATGATAATGTGAGAAAAGCAACACTGAACGTAATGTAGACCTTGATTTAAACGACCATCGCAGGAGCCAATCAGAGAACAACGTAATTGTAGGCCTCTCCATATCCCGCCTCCCGCAGGTACTTCTCAATGTCCAGTGGTTCAGGCACTCGAAGAACTGTCCTATTGTTGGCACTCTTCTCTCCTGATTGGAGCTTCTGGATCACCTCAGCCAATGTAGGGCGCTCATGTGGAGCGAACTGGCCGCAGGACTTGATTATGGAATACCTGAAAAAAGGTACAGTAGTTTTTGTAACCAATGTAACTTGTTTTGTGGTAATCATTGTGGCCACTTCTAACAGCGTCGAAGAGAAGTATTACAGCATTGTTATAATCATGTGTTTTCTGTCATATATCAGGTCAATATTAATGTATTATTACTTAATGGGGTCTCTTACAGTGAGTTAGAACAATTAGCTGGTCTCTTCTGAGTCTTTCCTCTCTGGAGGTATTGAAGAAGATCACCGGCCATGACTTTAGGGAATGGTGGGTCACCTACAAAGTGGAGGAATAAATTATGAATTAGGGTGTGTATACAAGATAAACATTATCATAATGAGATACATATTTTTCAATTTGTGATGGTTATAGCAGTTCAGTAGACCAGTAATGATGCATTATTTATTTAGGAAAGCATTTACCTAGTGTTACTATTTCATGGAGCAGGATACCAAAAGACCAGCTGGAAAGAAGGATGGTCGGAGAGTTCATTGTTGAAGCACCAAACAAAAATCACATGTATTTTTGATCATTTGTGTAATGGATGTGTCCGATCAGGTTGGCGACTTACACGTCACTGCTTTGACTGACAGGTCTCCTTGCCAATACTTCTGGAGCCTGCCACTTCCTCATTTCAATGTTCTGCAGCTCTCCTGGAGTTCCTGCTTGTGTTTTCTTACAGTATGCCGGACCCAATCCCCACAGTTTAGCCGTTAGGTCTAGACCAACCAGCACGCTCCGAGCTCCAACGTTGCCATGGATACAGCTCTGACCGTGCAGGTATGCCTGAATACACAATTAGAGAGAATGTTGTGTTTTAATATGGCTATGTGACATTCAAGCATATGAAAGCCATTCATACAGACAAATCAAGTAGGTATGGCCAGGAGTTTTTCTAAACATAGGTAAAACTCTTGGCCCCTACCAACAGGTTCAAATCAAATGATAATTTACATCAGCAGTTGTCACCGTGCTTATACAGTTCTGAATAAGAATGATGTAATCATCCAATTGACATTTTATAACATACGCACTCAACTTGAACTATCATTTTTAATTGTAGACAAAATGACAGAGATGGATGGATCACTTGATGTGTGGGAAGGAGAGGGAGAGAGAGACCAACCAGAGCAGAAGCCACTTGTCCTCCCATGGTGAAGATGCGCTGCTCTGTGATATCGCACGGGGACTCCACACCCGTGTCCTGCCAAGAAAGAGAGTTGAGTTTCCACTCACACTATCACTAAGGATCATGTCCATATTCACTGTAGTCTACATGAGTTACAGAGTGTTTGCTCAGCCTCTTGAGACCCACATACAACTAGAATTTTCAGGCAAACTGACGACAATTTACGTAAAAGTTGTGCGGGCAGATCTCTAGTTTGGGCCGTTTCCTAACATATCAGGGTAGTGTTCAGTATACTCCAGTCCGTAGCAAAACATTTTGGTGAAACAATCATCTCTCTTTGGATAATTTCAAGCCGGCTACCTCTCCATTTCACTCTGTTTAAAACAGTGTTCTCCCTACTGAACACCCCCAGCTATTTGGTAACTTACAGTAGGAATACCCACAGAGATAGATAGAGGACTCATTGTGGGTTTAAGCCGTTTTAGCATGGACATTGCTATTGAGGGCTTCTATCGTGCTTCGCCCATTTTCAAGTAGTAAATTGGGTGGGGATTCCTATGGGTTGCAGCCTCAATGATGCTGCCCATGTCACAGACGCTATAATGGCACAGATATAACGATGAGTCCTCTATCTAACTCTATGGGAGTACCATACCTGTCGACACCTCCATAGGAACCCCAGCAGGTCCCTGTGCACCAGTTCCTCCATCACGGTGATGAGGGGGGTACGTAGGGAGACCACGCCCATCAGACCAGGCAGAAAGGGGTGAGGCCCCAGCTCAGACAGGAAGGAGGCAAAGCCCAGGAAGGACTGCCGCTCGCTGTCATCAGCTTTTTCTGGGGTGAGAAAAGGTACATGTTGAGATTAACTACATTGCAGTCGGACTGCGTAGAATCCCTGATCTACAAATCACTTTACATCCAAATAACTACTCCTTATACTATCAAGATTAGAGATTCTACACCTTGCCTTGCTTAAACTGATCTTAAACTGTTGTATGTTTTTGTCCTTTATCTGGCAGTAGGCTACTCATGGGAAAGTTAGTCCATTTTGTTATGGGTTGGACTAGGTCTTTCGATTTGAATATCGAGTTAAAGATCACAAGATTTCATAGTAACACAAAGACAAGATAACATCCCCAAGATTTCAGGTTTTATACTCTTATAAGTCTCAAGGTCTTACAATGCACTGAGTGTCAGTCTCTGGAATAGAGCGTCAATTTTACCATTCCAAAGAATATCAAAGCGTGTTACCTTTAAGTGTCCGTAGAACCACGTCTCTGTTGTCCATCCTTGCCCTGTAGAGGGTGACAGAGTCGTCCGGTTTGACGGGGAAGGAGAGGGGCAGCGGAGTGACCAGGTTGAAAGAGCCATGCTGTCTCTCTTTGGGCGTCTCCGGTACGGCAGACAACGTGGCAAGGGCGTCATGCCGGGTCGGAGTGCCCATAGGTAACTCCTCATGCTCCAGAGGGTTCAACTCAGGAGGAGCTGCAGGTAATGAGATGGGTATTGCACATATATCAAATCAAGTACTACTTAAGTCGTTTTTGGGGGGTATCTGTAGTTTACTATTTATATTTTTTCAACTTTTCTTTTACTTCACTACATTCCTAAAGAAAATAAGGTACTTTTTAACTCCATACATTTTCCCCGACACCCAAAAGTAACAGGAAAGTGGTCCAATTCACACACTCAACAGAAAATCCCTACTGCCTCTGATCTGGTGGACTCACTAAACACACATGCTTGGTTTGTAAATGATGTCTGAGTGTTGGAGTGTGCCCACTATGTGCCCTCTATCCGTAAATAAATAAAAATAACAAGAAAATGGTGCCGTCTGGTTTGCTTAATATAAGGATTTTATTTATTTATACTTTTACTTTTGATACCTAAGTATATTTTAGCAATTACATGTACTTTCAATAGTTAAGTACAGTATATTTAAAACCAAAGACTTTCAGACCTTTACTCAAGCAGTATTTTACTGGGTGTCTTTCACTTTTACTTGAGTCATTTTCTATTAAGGTAAGTAGATAAATACACCATATGCCAGTAGATGCATATATGGCAGGAGTTTGTCTAGTTTTGGAAAACATTTACTTTAAAAGTTTGAAATAAACCATATGGCATATTGCTTAAGCAATTGACCAAGTATGTGTTTTACACAGTTTGTAAATGCTTACTGCTGTACTGTAATTCTAGTACAGAGTTAGTTTTGGATATCTCAGACCTTGGAGCATTGTAACCCACTGGGCACAAACTTGTGCTTCAGTGTTTCAATGTAAGTTGTCAAAAGTACTGTGATGTGGAATCTGACTTGAAAATAAACTGGATTTGAAAAAAGCAACTGTTGTTTTGAGGAAAGACATTTCAACCACAGGATTATGTCATCATTGTAACCAATTTTCAACATAGACAAACCTAAAATATGTTGAATTTGTACCTTTGAAACAATGTCAGATCTTCAACGTTATATCCACTATCAGAATTTTAAAAAACAATAGACTGGGCGGCACGTCCTACTGGAGAGTTGATTTACAACTATTAATTTGGTCTCCCATCCAGGGATTTAACCAAGCCCAGTTTTTATATTTGTCACAGTCTCCTATCAATGTGCTATTGTGAGAATGATTATTGAGAGACCTCTTTGTAACTAAATATATTCCCTGTTGCAATTGAAGTCATTCCAAAGGGTATGTTTAACAGAGCAAATGAAATGTCATCAACAGCTATTGTTTCAATTCAACCCAGGGTTCAACAAAACATAGACAATACATACAGGACTAAGGTTTCAAGCTTTGGTTGAATTCAAATGTAACCTTTTAAGTTCATCATTAATATGTTGGATTCGCGTCTCTATCTCAACCTAAAAATCAATGTTAAAAATAGTGCATTTCAAGTTTGATTAGATTTAGTCATATTCTTTAACTTTGGTTGAGATGGAGACCCAACATATCAATCATTCATTGGTCGACAAACTGGATATTGAATTGTGTTTGGTTGTCAACGCAACCAAATATCAATATTTGAAGGAGATCTTCTGCTTGAATAGTTCCATCTGTGCCACTGACTTGATCAGCCTTTAGTCACAGTTTGTCTACAAATTAACAATTGATATGTTGGATTCATGTCTCCGTCTCAACCAAAAATACAAGTTAAAGAATAGAATAGGAAAGTAAATCAAATTAAACTTTAAATACACTTTAAATAAAGTTTGATGTGATTTAGTTATATTCTTCAACTTTGATTCTTGGTTGAGTGGTAGACGTTAATGCAATATATCAACTATTAATTTGTAGAGAAGCTGGAGTTAAAGTCAGACTAAGTCAGTGGCACAAAAGATACATCTCCTTCAAATGTGGATATTTGGTTGTGTGGACAACCAAACTTTCGCAATACAGTGAATAGCCAATGAACTTGTCGACAAAGTTAACCAATTATATGTTGGATTTAGGTCTTCAACTAAACCAAAAAAGTTCAAGAATAGGATTATGCCAGTGGCTCAGATGAACCTATCCAAGCATTAGATATCCTTTAAACGTTGATATTTGGCTGCACTGTCAACCAAACACAAGTCAATATTACTTTTGTAAAACACTAAATAGCCTAAAGTTAAGGCTATAGTACAAACTAATGTAACAGTATTTATTCAACCCTAAAATGAGTAATGCATCCATGGCCACATTTTGAGGTTAGCCTCTTGTAACTACACGGAGTATACCACACGTTAGGAACTCCTTCCTAATATTGAGTTAGCATGCAAAGGTCGCAGGTCTGTGGAGATCTTTACAATTGCTATAATAATCTGTACAGAATCTCGAACAGCGTGTATCACTTGCACTATGTACTTTTAATGTAAACTCAACCGCACAGTAATGACATATTAAATTGTTGTATAATTACAAAATATCTGACATTGTATTTCCAATGGAATTTGGTTGTGCTTTTAGATGGTTGAAAGCATAGTGATAACACATTGGGAATTCAACAAACTTCTTGCTTTCTTTTTGAGTGAGTGAATAAAGGCTGAAATCTCATTGATCAACTTCCCAACCAAATATTACCCTCATTTCCACATTGAAATGATGTGGTTTGCCCAGTGGGAAGCTAGGCAGCAACAGCACAAGGTCTGGGGAGGATATCGGCTTCTATATGACAATTTGAAAAGGCTTAGAAAAAAAAATTCAGGGGAGGGTCCTCATCAGACAAACAACTCTCCCAACAAATCACTAGTTTAGGTAGGCAGGGATTAAAATGCAGGCGGGTACTGTGCTCATCTTTAGCTAGGGCAGTAACGCGACCGGTGACGCGCTTCCCCTTTCCGACTCGTCCTCTCTGTCCCAACTGACAACACAACTTGTAAAGATGTGTTAAGCTGGAGCATTGACACATTGCCATTTGTCTAGAGAGACTTGCACATAGTGGTAAGATACTTGTGCTGGCTCATCAGTCAAGCTCATTGGCATTACCTCGATGTGCACACCAACTTACCCTCAATGCCCTGTGTATTCCGTCTGGTACTTTTCCTCTGTGTGTGTCTGCTCGCCGTGCTGGTGCTGTGTGGTCGGGCTAGGGTTACTGTGGGTCGTCTGCGGTTTTCCTTTCCAGTGCAGTACCTCAGCAGGAGAACGATTAGCAGACTGACCAGGAAGCTTGCCAGGAGCAGGACGGGCACGATGATCACTTCCTGTTCATACACTGTGATCTCTGAGAGAGAGAGAGACAGAGACAGAGACAGAGAGAGAGAGAGAGAGAGACAGAGACAGAGAGAGAGACAGAGAGAGAGAGAGAGAGAGACTAAACTCTGGTGCCCAAACACTAGGTATGCCCTGGAGCTGTTGTCATAGGACAGACTTGGGTCCCCCAGCCACATTATTATAATTAGGTAGCAGAGCAACACATCCAAACCCTACCTAATGTCTACCTGGCCCACCACTCCACCATGGACCTGAACAGCCTTTTACGACCAGGTCCACCTCTACAAGGCAGCAATCCCAACTTTTGCCAGGACACTGAAGGACATCACCCTCAATCGCAAGCCACAGCACCTCACACAGGAGCAACAGAACAACGGACACCTCACCCAGACCAGCGAGAAACCCTCCCAGACCTGCAAGACTCCCTCCCGAAGAACTTGCACACAGAAAACCCACGCCAAGAGGACCTACACCCAGACCACATCCTCACCAGCCACACCTCAACCAGCTGAGACCACCCCAAACAATCTCTGGCCACACCCTATATAGGCCCCGCCCATTTCGGACCTATGCTCACACTGACTCTAATGGTCCGGTCCTAAACCGGAAACAACATTACACCCTATTGAACATAAAGCTGAAAATAAAACAAAGAAACAAAGAACAGAGAAAAATGTCCTCATGTGTACTACCTATATACTCCCATTAGAAAACTCCTACTTTAACAATGACAGCTTCTCCGTCCTAAAGGGGGACTAGTCTGTGGTGACCTAAATGCCAGAACTGGACAAGAACCTGACACGCTCAGCACACAGGGGGACAAACACCTACCTGGAGCTGACAGTATTCCCTTCCAAATATGCCCCCCTAGACATAACTCTGACAAAACAATGGGTCACACCTGCAGCCCTGTCGCACACTGGGTTTGTACATAGTCAATGGTAGGCTTCGAGGAGACTTCTATGGTAGGTACACCTACAGCTCATCCCTTGGCAGTTGTACCTTAGATTACTTTATCACTGACCTCAACCCAGAGTCTCTCAGAGCATTCACAGTCAGCCCACTTACACCCCTATCAGATCAGAGCAAAATCACAGTCTACCTGAACGGAGCAATACTCAATCATGAGGCATCAAAGCCAAAGGAACTGCACAATATTAAGAAATGCTATAGATGGAATGAAAGTAGTGCAGAAACCTACCAAAAATCAATTAGGCAACAACACATTCAATCCCTTTTAGACAACTTCCTGGACAAAACAGTTCACTGTAATAGTCAAGGTGTAAACCTGGCAGTAGAAAGCCTAAGCAGTATATTTGACCTTTCAGCTTCCCTATCGAATCTAAAAATGTCAGGCAGACAACCTAAGAAAATTAACAACAATGACAAATGATTTGATGAGGAATGCAAAAACCTAAGAAAGAAATTGAAAAACCAATCCAACCAAAAACATAGAGAGCCAGAAAACCTGAGTCTATGGTGAATCACTAAAACAATACAGAAATACACTACGGAAAAAGAAGGAACAGCATGTCAGAAATCAGCTCAAGGTGTGTGGATAAACCATTTCTCTAATATTTTTGGCTCTATATCAAAGAACAAACAGCAAAAACATACACATGATCAATTACACATTTTAGAATCAGATATTAAAGACTACCCAGAACCCACTGGATTCTCCAATTACATTGAATTAACTAAAATACAAACCCTCCAACCCAAAAAACGCCTGTTGTGTTGATGGTATCCTACATGAAATTATAAAATATACAGACCACAAATTCCAATTGGCTATACTTAGTCTTTAACATCACCCTCAGCTCTGGCATCTTCCCCAATATTTGGAACCAAGAACTGATAACCTCAATCCACAAAAATTGAGACAAATTTGAACCCAATAACCTCTGTGGGATATGCGTCAACAGCAACCTTGGGAAAATCCCCTGCATTATCAATAACATCAGACTTGTACATTTCCTCTGTGAAAACAAAGCACTGAGCAAATGTCAAATTGGCTTTTTACCAAATTACTGTATGACAGACCACATATTCACCCTGCACACCCTAATAGACAAACAAATAAACCAAAACAAAGTCCAAATCTTATCATGCTTTGATGACTTCAAACAAAGCTTTTGACTCAATTTGGCATGAGGGTCTGCCATACAAATTGATGGAAAGTGGTGCTGGGTGAAAACATACAACAATATAAAATCCATGTACACAAAACAACAAGTGTGCGGTTAAAATGGGCAAAAAACACACATTTCTTTCCACAGGGCTGGGGGGTGAGACAGGGATACAACTTAAGCCCCACACCTCTTCAACATATATATCAACAAATTGGTGAGGGCACTAAAATAGTCTGCAGCACCCGGCCTCACCCTACTCGAATCAGAAGTCAAATGTCTACTGTTTGCTGATGATCTGGTGCTTTGGTCCCCAACCAAGGACGGCCTACAGCAGCACCTAGACCTTCTGCACAGATTCTGTCAGACCTGGGCCCTGACAGTAAATCTCAGTAAGACAAAAATAAAGGTTTTCCAAAAAAGGTCCAGTTGCCACGACCACAAATACAAATTCCATCCAAACACTGTTGCCCTAGAGCACACAAAACACGCCACAGGTAACTTCCACAAAGCTGTGAACGGTCTGAGAGACAAGACAAGAAGGGCCTTCTATGCCATCAAATGGAACATAACATTTGACATACCAATTGGATCTGGCAAAAAAATACTTGAATCAGTTATCGAAGCCGATGCCCTTTATGGTTGTGAGGTTTGGGGTCCGCTCACCAACCAAGAATTCACAAAATGGGACAAACACCAAATTGAGACTCTGCATGCAGAATTCTGCAAAAATATCCTCTGTGTAAAATGTAAAACACCAAATAATGCATGCACAGCAGAATTAGGTTGATACCCGCTAATGATCAAAATCCAGAAAAGAGACTTTGAATTCTACAACCACCTTAAGGCAGTGATTCCCAAAACGTCCATAATAAAGCCATCACCTGCAGAGAGAAGAGAACCCTAATCAAGCTGGTCCTGGGGCTCTGTTCACAAACACAAACAGACTCCACAGAGCCCCAGGACAGCAACACAATTAAACTCAACCAAATCATGAGAAAACAAAATGATAATTACCTGACACATTGGAAAGAAATATTAAAAAACCAGAGCAAACTAGAATGCTATTTGGCCCTAAACAGTGAGTACACAGTGGCAGAACACCTGACCACTGTGACTGACCCAAAATTAAGGACATCTCTGGCTATGTACAGACTCGGTGAGCATAGCCTTGCTAGTGAGAAAGGCAGACCTGGCTCTCAAGAGAAGACCGGATATGTGCACACTGCCCACAAAATGTGGTGGAAACTGAGCTGCACATTCTAACATCCTGACAAATGTATGACCATATTAGAGACACATATTTCCCTCATATTACACAGACACACAAAGAATTCGAAAACAAATACAATTTTGATAAATTGCCATGTCTATTTGGTGGAATACCAGAGTGTGCCATCACAGCAGCAAGATTTGTGACCTGTTGCCCCAAGAAAAGCGCAACCAGTGAAGAACAAACACCATTGTAAACACAACCTATATTTATGTTTATTTATTTCCAAACAGTGTAGATGAAGGGGAGGAGACAGGTTAAAGAAGGATTTTTAAGCGTTGAGACAATTGAGACATGGATTGTGTATGTGTACCATTCAGAGGGTGAATGGGCAAGACAAAGTGCCTTTGAACGGGGTATGGTAGTAAGTGCCAGGCGCACCATTTTGAGTGTGTCAAGAACTGCAACGTTGCTGGGTTTTTCATGATCAACAGTTTCTCATGTGTATCAAGAATGGTCCACCACCCAAAAGACATCCAGCCAACTTGACACAACTGTGGGAAGCATTGGGGCCAGCATCCCTGTGGAACACTTTCGACACTTTGCAGAATCCATTCCCCCGGCTGTTCTGAGGGCAAAAGGTAGTGTAACTCAATATTAGGAAGGTGTTCCTAATGTTTTGTCCACTCAGTGTGGTACATGACACTTAAAAGCAAACAGGTGTGGTCTAGGATTTGTTTTGAGTAGGATAGACTTGAAGTAGCAAGAACACTACATGCCAATAGGAATGTGTTTCAGACTATTTGTCAGGGGTGATTTAGTGCTCATCATTCCTATCATATTTCAAGTTGCTTATTTACACTCCTTTCATTTAAAGGTCCAATGCAGCTGTTTTTATCTCAATTTCAAATCATTTCTGGGTAACAAATAAGTACCTTACTGTGATTGTTGTCAATTAACATGTAAAAAAAACTTTTTTTTAAAGCTTCTTAGCAAAGAGACATTTTATAAGCAAGAATTTTGCTATGACTGTTTGGGAGTGGTCTGAGTGGGAGGGAAAACATTGAAAACTAGCTATTTTTATTTATTTAGCCGTTATTTTACCAGGTAACTTGACTGAGAACACGTTCTCATTTGCAGCAACGACCTGAGGAATAGTTACAGGGGAGAGGAGGGGGATGAATGAGCCAATTGTAAACTGGGGATGATTAGGTGACCGTGATGGTTTGAGGGCCAGATTGGGAATTTAGCCAGGACACCGGGGTTAACACCCCTACTCTTACAATAAGTGCCATGGGATCTTTAATGACCTCAGAGAGTCAGGACACCCGTTTAACGTCCCATCCGAAAGACGGCACCCTACACAGGGCAGTTTCCCCAATCACTGCCCTGGGGCATTCAGATATATTTTTTTAGACCAGAGGAAAGAGTGCCTCCTACTGGCCCTCCAACACCACTTCCAGCAGCATCTGGTCTCCCATCCAGGAACTGACCAGCACCAACCCTGCTTAGCTTCAGAAGCAGTGGTATGCAGGGTGGTATGCTGTTGGCAGAGAAATGTGGAACACTTATTGGTCTATTAACTAATTTACCGCATGGTGATGTTACCAGGCAGGCCAAAACTGTCTGCCGATCTTTTCAAACAGGTCTTACACTAAAAGGGTATTCTCATAATTTTATTACAACCTCATAGTCTGGAAATATATTCAGATATATTCAAAACACAGGAAAATCACATGACTGCACTGGGCCTTTAAGTGCTCCTTAAATAGCATACTGAAAAAGGTGTGGGTGGTGGTGCAGTATGCTTGCACCACACCTTGATTGTTTGGCTAAGTCAAGCTGCTCTGTGCCATACAACGTCACTAGAATGTTTAAAGCCAATTGATAAGAATTTAACAATCTGGTTTTGATTCCTTTTCAGGTGATCCATGATGCATCATCAATCAGCTGTTCTTGTTCCTTTTAGAAGCTTCTGGGGAGTCTGAACTCTCTTTCTCCTAGCCTCCCCTGCTCTGCGGCTGGCATTGCGGCTGACAATGCGGGGGACAATGTGGCTGACCCTGTTCTGCTCCCAGCCTGTCTTATGTGCCTGATGGATCTGAGTACTGTGACAGCAAACACAACACACGTCTCTTATCTTTGTACAACGGACCAGAAAAGGTTGTATTGTATAGTATTGTATTAGGACACGCAGCGGAAACAAAATGAGTGTTTCTCACTGGACAAGTCTAGGTCTTTTTTTCCCCCCTGCGTTTGGTGCCTACTAAAACCAGCCCCCTCCTAACTATATTTCACATGTATCTATATTTATTTCACAGTTCCGCTGTTTTCTATGCTATGTATCCAAGGTGTTTTCTAGACGTTTGAAGTGGCTTTATTGTGTTGGTTGCAACACCTTTGTTACAGCTCTGTTTGGTAAAGGCTGGGCAGGGTAACAACCGTCTCCACCCAGAGAGATAGCCATATTTATCAAATGTATTTACTGTGATGGTGATCATGTGTAAGCACAAATACAATCTCAGCAATTGGATAACCAGTTTGTGACAGAATGTTACGTCGCACTTTTTACACTGATGGGAAGAATCGCAAAAAACTCACCTCACCAGAAATATATCAGTGGACAGCTAACTGCCACATGGTTAAACATTTCCTTGCGATTTCCGTAATATTGTCTATCGATTTCGAAAAGAGTCCAAATGTATGGAGTGTTTTCAATCAAGGCCTTTGGCTTGGAGTCCCAACAGCTTGCGTACATGCAGTAAGATGTAGAAGGGGAAGGACAAGGGGACACGGGAGAAAACGAGAGAGGAGTGGAGAGAGGAGTGGAGAGAGGAGTGTAGAGAGGAGTGGAGAGAGGAGTGGAGAGAAGAGTGTAGAGAGGAGTGTAGAGAGGAGTGTAGAGAGGAGTGGAGAGAGGAGTGTAGAGAGGAGTGGAGAGAGGAGTGGAGAGAGGAGTGGAGAGAGGAGTGTAGAGAGGAGTGGAGAGAGGAGTGTAGAGAGGAGTGGACAGAGGAGTATAGAGAGGAGTGTAAGAGAGGAGTGGAGAGAGGAGTGGAGAGAGGAGTGGAGAGAGGAGTGGAGAGAGGAGTGGTGAGAGGAGTGGAGAGAGGAGTGGAGAGAGGAGCGCTCACCACAGATGGTGTTCCCCGGTTGACACTGATTATCGGCATCAGAGTAGGATGACATCCTGAGGAGGAACACACACATGGAGATATCATCATTAGATTACCATCGGTCAGCAGCCTCATAAAGCCTTCGGCTGTAATGACACATGGCATGGAGTGTCCAACACCACTGTCACACAAGACACATGTAAGAACGTCTGGAGTCTGTTAGCTCCATCTAGGCTAATCAATGGCTGCTTCAGAGAACGGAAAAAGACTGTACAGTTTGTATACTTGACAAATAATTTCCATTTCGCTCCATGTTGCATGTCGTGCACCCCCCCCCCCCCCCTCCATTGATAACAATGACAATGCAAGTATTTTTAACATGTTTTTGTTATGCTGTGTACGTATGTTTTTGACTGCTAGTATCTCTTATCATATCATATCAATTGTTGAGTGCAGAGCTTAGATTAACCCTAGATTAACCCTAGTAACTATGGTATCTGGGTAGTCCTGATAGTGTCTGAATGGTGAGGCAACTTAAGGTGCTGTAGCGTGATTATGACTATAGTACAATCACACAATGACTGCATAAGAAGGCAATATAGATAGCTCAGCAAGGGGCGTCCAGTATGACACCAACTTGGCAAGGTTAGAGTGTTGGTATTTGGGATGTGTGTCCTAAAGACGTTAAAACCCTAGATGGGTTGGGCGTGCCGGTGCGTTGGTATCGCAGCATTGTTTGCCCAATAGGCCTGACCCGTCTGGGCACAGTACAATATGTCACACTCAACTTCACAATTTAGAGGCCTCATTATCAAACACAGTCTGACTTTTATTGTTAAGTCTCGGATGACACCGCTATTTGAAGTTATTTTGATATGATTTGGGCATGACGTTTGTAAAATGCTGAGACAGATTGGCTGGCTTACGGGCTGACTAGTATTCAGTGAAAGTGGACAGGATATCATTATTGAAATTAAGTTGGCAGGTCAATGTGAGAAGTAATTACTAGGGGCTAGACAGTAGGAAGAGACTGTGTTGTGCCTGAAATTGCACCCTACTCCTTATGCAGTGGACCACTTTTGACCAGGGTTCCCACTACATAGTGGACAGGTTGCCATTTCAGACTCAGCCCCCGTTTTCATTTTATCACCACAGAGATAAAACAACAATGGGTTGTATGGAACAATTAGAGGCCCAGTCACAGCTCTCTGGACGTTTGTTTTTCAAATGGAACTACAATGTGAATCAACTTGAGAGGGCAGAGAGTGGGCCGTGGTAAATGTTCAAAATGGCAAATGGGATCAAATACACCTCAAGAACCAGTTCAGTTACGCAGGTTGTGTTGTTTATATATTCATATTGAGGATTTGAATACTATAATCACATCCTTAGAAACAGATTGGCACCCATGCTATGTCCATCTTACCTTACTTTAACACATTTAAGTCATTTAGCAGATGCTCTTATCCAGAGCGACTTACAGGAGCAATTAGGGTTAAGTGCCTTGCTCAAAGGCACATCAGCAGATTTTTCAGCTAGTCTGCTCAGGAATTCAAACCAGCAACTTTTCGGTTACTGGCCCAAACGCTCTTAACTGCTAGGCTACCTGCATGTCTACATAAACACAACCAAAATCAATCACAACCTGTCTAAATAAAGGATTCATCAAACTCAACACGTTGAAAGTCACCTGTTCCCCTCTCATCCACAGGATCCTATTTCATAATCGATCGTGAAACTCGTTCGTGAAACTTTGGGTGTGTTTTGTCACCTACTTCCGCCACTGTTCTCAGGTGACAATAATGAGTCACGGTCACAGCACACTCCTCCACTTAGTGTTGTTAGGAAGCACATTCGGACAGCATTTCTGCATTTTCCCTCCCTCACCTCTTTCCAAGTATGTTTGTGTCACTCAACCAGTCTGGCTGCATTGCTCTTTGACATGCATTTCTCACACACAACACAACACGACACACACATACACACCCCGCACATGATACTAAACATGGAACTTTTAGGATATTTCACCTTCGTATTTGAACCAACAATGTATTCTACCCTTTATTTGAACCAAAACTGTACATTTTCTTCACTCATTTTATTGTGTCAACTTACGTGGCATGCTCCCTGTGTAAGGCTGAGTCTCAATGATGTGTAATGGTATTAGGTCCTCAGCATCCAAAGCTTCTGTAGTGCCCCTCCTCACGAGAAGCAGTACTAGAATCCCACTTTTGATATTAACGATCGTCTACCACCCTCCATTGTATTATAACCCCAGCGTGTGACAATTGGCCTCTCCCACTTTCCCAACTTCTCTATCTGTCAATCTCTCTCTTCTGTTGCGTCTCTTTCCTTGTGTCTGCTTTGTCACTCTCCCAGGTTAGCCCTTCCCTCTCCTGCACCTTTTCCTCCTCACCCTTATCACCTGCTCACGGTGAGTTCTGTTTTGGGCTTTTAGTGTGTCCCTTATTGTGTAAAGTGCTACAGCGTGTGGGTTTGCGATGCCCTCACAACTATCTCAAACTCATTTTGTCTCCTCCTTATCACCTGTCTCCATCAAAGGTCAAAGGTGTGGTTGATTCACAGTGCCTCCGCGTGGCTAGTCTTGAATGCCAACACCTCCCATCTCCATTACTT